>NW_010548369.1:1189-7051 GCF_000687285.1 Phaethon lepturus
TTCCAGTCATGAAAGTCATCCCACCATGTTTCAGTGATGGCAACTAAATCATAGCTGTCCCACTGCACAATGGCTTCCAGCTCCTCCTGTTCGCTGCCCATGCTACGTGCATTGGTGTAGATGCACTTGAGCTGGGCTATTGATTTCACCCCCAACTCTGGCACGCCACCCCTAGGCTCATCTCTAGTGAGCCTGGGTTTATCCCCTTCCCCCTCTGAATCCAGTTTAAAGCCCTCCGTATGAGGCCTGCCAACTTGTAAACAAGAATCCTTTTCCCCCTTGGAGACAGTTGCACTCCAACTGCTGCCAGGAGGCCTGGTGCTGTGTGAACCGCCCCATGGTCAAAAACCCCAAAATTCTGCCAATGGCACCAGCCTCTGAGCCACGTGTTGATCAGGTGTGTTTTCCTATTCCTTTCAGCGTTCCTCCCTGCCATTGAAGGGATTGATGAAAACACTACCTGTGCTCCTGCTCCATCAAGCAGTCGCCCCAATGCTCTGAAGTCCCTTTTAATTGCTTTTAGACTTCTTTGCGCGACCTCGTCATTGCCAACCTGCATGACCAACAGTGGGTAGTAATTGGTGGGCCAAACCAGACCAGGGAGTTTCCTAGTGACATCTCTCACCTTGGTCGGCATATTGGGCCCTTGGTACCCCTCAGAAAGGGAGCCATCTATGACAGTTACCCTCCTTTTTTTTTTTAACAGAGGAAGTCTTGATGTGTGGGGCTGACTGACTAAACCTGGGCAACCCCCTGGATGGACTTTCATCAAGGTGCTCATATGCCTGGCCTTCAAGTTCCAGAGCCCCATATCTGTTGTGTAAGGGCAGCTGGGATGGTGAGAGAGGCTGGGGGGTGGAATTCTCCTGCCACCCTGAGCAGGGACCTGTTTCCATTCTCCCTCATCTCTTAGGTGCCCTTTTTCTGCACGGCAGCAAGAGGGTAGGAGATCCGCTGCTGCTTGTGGAGCCTCTGCCTCAGGGATGGCAGGGTGTGGCTCCACCAATCTATCTCCCTCTCACAGTCCCTGATAGTCCTCAGCCTCTCAACTTCCTCATATATCTCCATAAATAAGATAAAATTGACATTCATCTTAATAAAATAACTGTTTTTCTCACTGGATCCAATTATGGTTCAGCTACCCTTGCCACACTTGTTGAGTGTACCAATCTCTCTTAAAAATGATAACCATTCTGACTTTGTAAAAGGGAAAATTCCTGCTTAAATCTTCTGTCCCATTTCTGTCAAGTGAAAAGGCCATACTTGTTGGGTCTGTTCATTTGGGGATGCCATCAACATGGTTAAAGGGCCATTCAGTAAATCTACACTCAGAACTTAGAAGAAGTTAGACTTATTTTTTTTTCCTAGAACTTAATTTCTGAAAAAGATATAGGGAAAGGAAATAACAAACAACTTGGTAATATCCACATTTCCTTCCTTACCCATTGTGTTACAGAGACACCATTTCTGATGATGGAATCCCAACAAGCAGAGGTCTTAATTGTGACAATCAAAATTTTTAAAAGAGCTGTAACTGTTTTGCAAAAGAATTCCTAACAGAGTTCACATGATAACCTTTGTAGCGCAAAGAGCCGGGCTCCTGGGAACTTACCCTATTACAGCAAATGCTGGCAGCTCTTGCAGATCAAAAGGGAAATCCATGCGAAAGTTTGTTCTGAACAGGGCTGTGATGGTAACTGTGAGAGAAGAAAGGTAGAGGAGGAAAGGGAATAATGAAGTGAGAAGTTAAATGCTATAAAAACTAGGGGTAGGGACAGGGGAACTAGTTACATGCATGCTCTTGTGTGGTTTCATGACATTATATACAATATAATATAAGGTTGTCAGACTGCTCTGATTTTAGTAATGCCTATTTTTGAGCACTTCCAACCCTCGCACTCTAGATGGTACAGGTTTGTTTTCAGAGAATATATTTTTTTTTTTTTAGCTACAATCCCAGATTTTTGAAGGGCTTTCTTTTCTTTCTTCTATCATCCATTCTTTAGGAAATAAAAACTCTTCCCACTGTACTCCCTGACTCTCAAAACTCTCTTTGCCAAGGCAGGCAGTGCTTACATACCTGGAGAAGCTCTGTCATGCACAGTTGTGATTGCCTTCTAGAAACAAAACTCAGATCCTCTCTGAAGCTGTATCTGCAAAATTTTTGATTGGTACCAAAAGAATGAAAGTCTTAGAAATCAGAGATGGAAAAGATCAGCTAAGCCCCATCTTCTCCAGCTCACCTCTCCTGGTAGTGTTGCACTGCTAAAATGACTCAGATGTTGAAACCTGTCCTACTTTTACCTGGAGGTACCTAACTGTGTTGAAACAATAAATACCTGTATGCCAACAGGCCAAGTACAAATTACCAATCTAATGCAGTGTGGAAATGCAGCTGAATAAGGATGGCTATTAATCTCTGCTTGCCCTGGATGAAGGAATTATTTGCACAATGAGGAAAGAAAAGAAGCAGAGCAAATCTAGCATTACCTGATAATTACAGGAGACATTAATTACTTGTTAATTGGTGAGACAGGACCAGGTTTATAGCAATGATTTAATTAGAACTCTGTGTTTACATTACCTAAGATAGCTAAGCTTGTCTAACAGCATGCTGCTATCCAAAATGGGAAGATCTTACTCTCTCTGTTTTTACCCCTTTTCTTCTCTCCCAGCTGCACTATTCTCCCCTGCCGTTGGGCCCACTCTGACACATGTCAAAGCTTTCACTGAGTTCTTTCACCTCATCAAAACCTACCAGAAAACCCAGCTGCTCTCTTCCTGGATTTGCCCCTCTGCCAGGGAAGTGAGTTGAATGGTGGGCTCCGAAGAACACAGAGGTGGTACAAGGGAGGGGTGGAAGAAGAGTCAGGGAGTGAAGATGATGAAAAGCAGGATGTCCTCTTTTTTGTTAGATCAGTCCAAGAAAGGGATCATCTCAATTTAGTTTTAGGAAACAGATAGTCCAAGCCACTAAGTGACAGTGCATTAAATGTGTAGTAGGGCTCACTTTCAATGAGTTTTGCCACAGGGCGGCAAAGATGACCAGGGCAAAGGGAAACAGTCACAGCACTTTGTCTCTTTCTAGGTTCCCTCTCTATTCCCACAAGACAGAAAGAGATTCCTACAGAAAGATCCAAACCACCTAAATTCATCCTCTTCCCTGAGTGACTAAGCTATCCTGAAACTGCATGACTAAGCCTTTTTCTCTCCATTGGCTACAAACTCTATTAGAGTAGCTGTCCAACTCTTACAAGGTGAAAGTTAAGAGAAGTAAAAAGAAATAAGAAAGTCTAGTTAATAGGAAAGTCTATTTAAAAAAGCTTTGAACTTTAAAATACCACTGAGCCATGTTTAGAAGTGATCAGAAAGAGCAGGAGGAAGACAAGGTGTAAAATGCTGTGGCAAATAAGGTAAAGGTTCAGTACATGGTAAAACAGAAATCCCACAAACTGCAGAACTCCAGTCTTCTGTAATTAGCAAATAGGGTCCTAAATTGCAGAAGCCAACCAGAATGGTCCAGATGTTATTTGGAAAGTACAGATAATGGTGTAAATCCAGCCAGCAAAGCCATCAGTATCCAGAAGCCAGCAAAGATTTTGTGAGTATAAGAAACAAAATAATTTTGGTGAGACCCAACTTATTTGCACCTCTCTACTCTGATGTGATTGCTTCCCTACCTTCTACTTCCTGGTAGCAATGATACAGCTTGGAGGTAAAAAATGACAATAAAAGAGGTGTTACATTATATGCGGACTTAAAAGGCATTAAGATCTGAGGCAGATGAAGAATCAGCTGGATGAGTTATTTAAAAAAATAATTCACCTTCTCTAATGAGCATCGGGGCTTCTAGGGACTGAAGGGGAACTGATGAGTAGCTTACATGTTTAAGAAGGTTGTGGAGCAATGTGATAAAGTACAAAGAGAGTTGTGCATTAGCACCTGGCAAGTTGGTTAAATACATATAGATTTTAAAAGTAAGTACAACCCTGGAAATAACTATTTTGAGCCTCAAAGCCAAGGAAAAAACCCAGAAGGGTAATTCAAATGAATAAAAACTTTGTCATATGGAGTTTTTTAACAAAACACAAAAACAGATTAAGGGCAATAGTTTTTATTTAGATTCTTGAGAAGGTCCCACATGAGGCTGTGGAGCTTCATGTAGTGGTCCACTGATCAAACAGCAAAAGGGAAGATATTACCATGGATCAGAAGCTAGCCCAGAGAGAGAAAAAAAAGTAAGTAAGTTTATCATGTTAAACATGTAATGTTATATGCTATAGTACACATGTAAGAAGAGTTGCTAATTGTTGTCTTGGGGCCCTGTGGTGTTGAATGGATTTCTTCAGAGGTCAATATTGGAGTTGATTCTGTTTAACATCTGCATCAATGTCCTGGATGACAGGATGAATCTCACTCAGTGACCATTATGAATGGGCAAGGGAGAGAAGGGGGTGGTTTGTTACCTGGAGGGCTTTGTTCAGAACAGCCTCCACAAACTGGAGGAACTGACCAGTAGGAACATCATAGATTCAACAAAGACAAAAATTTAGTTCTGCATCTGGAATGGCAGGTGTGTAGGTACAGTCTGGTGGCCTAGTGAACAGGAAAGGCTCTGCTCTCATGCCAGTGGGTCCTGGTGGAGATGATGCTTAATATGTGCCCTTGTGGCAATGAAAGCTAACCGCATACTGGGCCACATCAGCAAAAGCACAACAAGATGGCTGACAGAGGTGATTATTTTCTTCTATATGGCACTGCAGAAGCCACAGAAAAACTAGTACAAAGAAAGAAGAATCCACTAGAAATCCCAGTACAAACAAAATGTTACAAAACAGGAGAGAGTCCAGTGGTGAGCCCCAAGATGGTCCAGGGCACAGGGAGAAGCTGCAGGAACTAGCTCTACTCAGCCTGGAAATGAGAAGGCCCAAGGGGATTCTAACAGCAGTCCCCCTACCTCATGGAGAAGTTGTAAAGACACAGTGAAAGACAGACAGGTAATGCCCACTAGGGAATTTTGTCCACATATAATGAACAAATGCTTCTTTTGGCAGAGGTGAGTTTGGAGTTTGGAGTAGAGAGCTCCTGGGGTCTCTTCCAAACTTTCTATGTTTCTGTGATTACGAATTTTCTTAGGAAGACAGCAAAATCTGTACATTAGAAAGGAATGTAATTTAATAATAGTATTCCAAGAAAGAGAGTTGGATGAGTGTAGATAGCTCTAAGAAAATGGTCTTTTTACCGTTTTCCTAACTGTGTTTCACGAATGAATAATTTAGGCTGCTTAAAGAATCACGACTAAAGATATCAGAAAACAAATTATTTTAATATAAATTTGTAAAAAGCGTGACTTAACAGAATTCAATGCCAAGGTCCACCCTATTATTTATTCAACATGGAAAACCTATACAGAGAGAAACCAAATTACAATTAAATTGGAAGGATTTACTCGTGGATCAAATTGAATTAATGTGTGTATTGAGGAGAGAAAGTAGGGGAGACCCTCCCGTTGAGTCACGAGGTTCAGAGTGGACCGAAATCCACCCCTAGTCCCAGATTTGGTCAACGGTTTATGACTAAAGGGATAGGGTATCAGGGATTCTGGTGTAGTGATATATATTGTTCTTGATGTAACTTTAGGACGGCAACAATATAATACAAAATAACAGCAATCAAATTCACTAACGATATTGAGAGAAATCACAGTATCAAATTATATAAAACTTAGCAGCATAATCAACTTAAACTTACTAAGATTTCTTAATCACACACACATATAGGTGTAGAAATAGAGACACATAAAGAAATCTAGAGAAAGGAGATTGAAAGGAGATTGCTTGACCAACCTGATCTCCTTCTATG
>NW_010548370.1:0-3678 GCF_000687285.1 Phaethon lepturus
CTTTTCTTTTCTTTTCTTTTCTTTTCTTTCAAAACCAAAGAAATGACCAAATGACTGGGTCTGCTTATGTCAGGAACAGGCACATAAAACATTTGCATAAAAACAGTCAGTTATATGCAGCAAGGACAATGACTAAGTTACATTCTTTATCTGTGTATAACTGTGTCTAACCAGTATTTTTGAGAAAGGGAAGTCTCTGGTGGGGCAGAGTTTGTGGAAAGAAGCAGTATTTTGTATGAAATTGTACTGTTTGGATTTATGTGCACAGAACTAATGGACGTGCATTCTCAGTTGTGTACAGCTGGTATGTTTGGAGAAAACCAGATGGACTTCTGGGCACTCAGACCCTTCATCACGTTCTGTTCATCAGAAATTTATTTGCAATTACAGCCCGCAGGATGACCAGGATTGTATGAGTGTGTTACATTATATAGTACACTCCTCATACCCTTCTCTGAAGACCATACAAGGTGAGTTAGCTACACTGACACTTAGAGCTTCCTCAGTTTTAGTAGTGGCAGCACGTAGGTCTTCTTCCCAGAGTAAGGTTGCTAGTGAACATCAGCCCAGGTCTCCACAGGCTGAGAGCTGCCGACGAGAGCAATGAGAGCCAAATGGCTGCCCCATGGCAGTGTAGCTGGGCAGTTGTTATTGCTGGTCTGGAGCTTTCAGGAATGAATGTGAGATAGGAATGGACAATGCATAAGGATCAACCAGGAATGAGGACGAAGATTTTAGTATCCTGACTATCTAGACAGAAGAACCGTAATCCTGTTATGCTGATCTGTATTTGTGCTTTATGGTCTCATACCAACAACAACAGAACTTCCTTTTTCTTTCCCTTTTTTTTTTTTTTTTGGTCTTTGTGGGAAGGAATTATTGAAATGAGTTTTGGGGCAGATGAATACCCTGGAGGTGCTTTGGCCCATTACTTTCTTTTAGACCATTTGCCTTTAACTCTCACTTGAGCTACTGTTCGACAAACTTAATAGCTGCAAATTCTTCAGGGATGTTTTGTTAAATCATGTCCAAAAAAAATAAATATAATGAATGAACAATCTCAGGAGAAAGTCCTGACATTTAAAAAAAAAATGTAAATGAGTCTCAGAAGTATCAAGCCATGAAATAGGCAAAGTGCATTAATGAAAGTGAGATATGTTTTGCAGCAATTAGAGGAGGAGATAAAGTCTTCTCCAGGGGACCACACTTGAGTTCTTGAAAGCTCAACCAAAAGCTGGTTGTGTGCTGCATCCTGGCATCTAACAGGACAGACCCGAACGTGCTCTGCTCATAACTTCCCTCCCACTCTCCCAGCATTCCAATGTGCTTCGGCTGCCACCGAATCAATGGACTTTGATATGAGGAAGCTGGAGCATCGCTTTGAACTCCACTGAACCCAATTACGTCTGGTCATTCAGAGAGCCGTGGTGGTGCGGCTCTGAGCCGGGAGGCAGGGAGTTCACGGCAGACTCGAGCGCGGCAGCTGCAGCAGCAAATTTGTCCCGTGCTGTGGTATTGCAGGTTTTACGTTCCAGAAAAGATCTGGAAATCCGAACTAAGTGCTGCACTAATTAATAGGAAGGCATTTTGGCAAGTGGTGCCTGGTATGTCCTGGGGTTAATGCCTTTTAATTGTCATGGCACGAGTGGTAAGTTTGATCTCTGAGAGTTACTGGGGGTGTGCAGGGGATTTAAATCCTTTGCTGAAATGAAGGGAAGTCAGCTTTTTTCCCACTGCCAATACAGAGCATACCTCTTGTCTTTGACAATAACACTTGCCCTTTAATGCTCGAGAGAGGATGAGCATAGCAGGGACCTTAATTTCCTAGAGATACAGGGAATACCACATCAAAATGCTATTAGAAAGCAGACAGTTTTGCGCGTGGCTCGTGTAATTAAAACCTAGGCTGGTGACAGGGTACTACATAGAGAGAGAAAGACACTCGTGGGCAGAGGACTGCTTATGTCTTACGCATCGCTAAAGCCCTATTTAAGCCCTTTTTGCTTGTCTTTATTAAAACCAATTTCACTCCTTGGCCCTGAAAATGCACCCGTGAAGTGTTTCCAGAGGCCTTCCCCGGTACTGACAACTTTCAAATGCTTATTGTGATTCTGTTCTCTCAGGGACAAAGGCAGTGAATCAGTCCTGATCTTCACCGCATTCAGCAAGAGCAGCTTCCACCTGGTTCTCATGGCTGCCAGTGATTTCCCCTCAGGAAAGGAGGCGAGGACCAAGACGACCTGCCTTTCCAGTTTTTTCTCAGGGGGACCAAACAAGAAACTGTGCACCTTCCACATGCACACACATGCATATTTTAGTTTTCTTTGCCATTAAGAGGAAGCAAAAACTCACGGTATTGTCTAGCCCTTCTACTCCAGAATATATTTCAGTTACAGATAAACCTTTGGTTTAGATACAGAAGTGATTTTCTGAGACCTGCTCATGCTTTGTGGTGGCATAACTGGGGTTTGGCATTACCCAAATCTGCTAAATCCATATTTTTCTTGTGCTTGTAGCTACTGTGTAAGATGTTTGGGCTCTTTTTGTTGACCCTTTTTGATTACTGGAATATTTTTCACTCTGTCTAAATATAATTTTAAATGCAGGAAAAGTCTTATGGGGATGAACTCTAACCTTTGCCCATTGGAATTTAAACCCACTGATTTGTTACAACGCATAAGTTTGCAGTTATGATTATTCCTTGTACTCCTTATGAAAAGCTGCCACGAAACAATAGTGAAAAATGAACTTTTCCATGTTAAAATTGTATTGAGAAATCTGTGGTAAGAATGGTGACATTACCAGGTTTCTAATCATTCTCTTGATCTTGACATTATTTTTAGGTAGTCAGGCTGAAAAGGGGAAGGGACTGATTTAAAAAGCATATTATGAGAAGAAGACACTCCACATTTTTAATCTGTGAAGCTAAGCCAAGTTCTTGGTTATTATTAGATGAGGCAAAGTTAGTGGAAAGTAATTGTAACAGAATTAAGAGAAAATATTTCCCACCAAAAATCTCAAAACAGAGTGGGAAACTACTGCTTCCCAAATGGAACCAGTAGTCATAAAGGCCTCATCGAAGGACTGTATCTTGTTTGGCTTTTAAGAAAACATGAAAGATATAAAATTTTAAATTCTAAATAGCATTTAAGGTAGAGAGAGTAGCAAACAGAAAATGAAACTCCCCAAATCCCATTATTTTACCTTCAGAATTGCCAGTAAACATCTTCTGAGTGCTCTTCAGATAAAGATGATTTTTCTGCCTTAACATCACATCACTAAAAATTAGTTGTATTATTTATAATAATTCTCTTAAACATCACTCTTTTAAAGACATTTCATACATAAACAAATGGTGGTATTCATCTAAGAAAAGTGTACAATGTCCAGAAGCTGAAGCCAACTAGCAATGTGAAACTGGACTTTTGTAGTGTTTCACTTCTCTCAGGTTACTTATATATTTAAAAATTCCCAAGCCTCAGGTTTTTGCCAGAATAGCTGAATAAATACTATCTGCAGTACTACAAAGGTGAGGTGGATTTTGAAGCTGGGAAGGTATTTTATGTCTGCTGATATAAGGAAGTTAATTTAATTGCTTTAATCAAAACAAAATACAAACCTCAACAGAGTATTAATAACCTCAACCTCAACAGAAAGGCATTTGATCGTGTAGGTTGT
>NW_010548370.1:3709-10068 GCF_000687285.1 Phaethon lepturus
AACGATAGAGAAACCTCACTCCAGAGTATTGTCAGATGCTGAATTTTTCCCTCTATGGTGATAACATTCAGTGTAGCAACAGATTAACTTTCAGGGAGGAGGAAACAGATCTGGTTGGCTTTGTTGGCATTGTTATGATTAAGCTGCTGATGCTCTCATATATTCAGAACAATTCTGAAAGGGAATTGGGTTTTTCTATTCATTTTTTTTTAATATACGGGATCAGCCTCAAACATTTGAGCACATTATACTTGTATTGCCCTGTGGGTCTGGAAAAGACATGTATGGCCCCAGGGAAGTCCACGTAGTCCCAGAATGCTGTAGAGCATGACATTTTTTAATGAAGATCGTCTGTGATTTTTTTTTGTCCGTCTGTTTCTGCTGTCCAGTTGATAAAATCAATTACAACTCATCCAGTTTTCTATACACTATAGTTAGAGTTGACACAGTCAGAGGACAAAACTCCCGCAGGGTGTAAATGCTCTGAAATCAGCATCTTAAGGGTATCATCTCAGAATGGTTAGCACCAATAATTCCCACTGAGAACAATGAAGAGGGGTGTTTGCTCATTTAATTTTCTTCTCTGATGCCTGCAGGCTATGAAGTCCCAAGGACTTATGAAAATACAAGCTTCAGGTTCTAGCCTGGGAGCAAGTATTGCAAGCGATCTTGTTTCCTTCCATATGGTCATGTGAGAAGGTCTTTGAGTTTCCCATCTATAAGCAAGGTATAACACTAGCTTCACTAATCTCTCATCTTTCTTCTCAGTCTATGTCTAGACTCATAAACACTGTAGCTTTTTGCTTGCAATAGGTAAAAAGGAAAAAAAATATTGTGTATAGTCTTCTTCAGGTCATTACTGCAAATATATATATATAATAATTCTGTTGCAAAACTGATGATTCTTCTCAGCATATTGTCCTAATCACTTTCTCTTCAAATTCATCAAAATACGTTACCTATAACTCATTAATTGCTTGCCAATAACCAAAACCCTTGCTGTGGTTTGTTTTATACAAAAAGAAAAAAGAAATTTTTCACTATTGTTCATTTTCAAGAAGGGGTGAGGAGAATGTAGCAGTTGCCCCTCTCCCCCTGCCAGGAGTTGTGTCTCTCACCAGGTACTGGAGCTGCCAGTGATGGTGGTTGCCTTCCTGAGGCACCTCTCATGCTCTTTGGTGCCTTTGTTGTAGTGGCAGAGCAGTTTCACAACTGACTTCAGGTGTGCTGTTTGAATATCGCTTTTCCAAAGGTTCAAATGAGTTCATCCATCCCTGACACTTGCACACAAGCACTCTGGAAATGTATTATTTAAAGCCTTTCTTCCTTGGTCTTTCAGAAATAAAGGTGTAAACTTTCTGTAGAGACCTGAGAAAAAAATATTTCCTTTGCTCTTGTAGGAAGAAGTGAAAGGCCGGGCTTCGAGCTGCGCGGACCCCCAGAGGGCCCTTGGGCCAGGAGAGGTGAGAATTAATGGAGATAATATTGCTGTCTTCCTCTCTGCATCCGAGGGTGGTGAAGCTGCCGAGGCGTGCTGTTGTTGACACCTTGCTGCTACAGTCACTGGAGGGATGGTGTGGCGTTACCACAGGAATCACACGTCCCATGTCACACCTTCTGCTGGGCTGGGGAGGTAGGAGCTGCTTTAAAAGTTTTATCAGGTCTCTTAAAGATTTATGACACTTATGTGCCCTCTACTGTTGCCAGCTTGACCAGTTGCTCATGGTTGAGAACAAACAAGGAGGCTGAAAAACACACCATATGGTAAACATATTTTGAAGGGCATCATGAAGGATGGAGGTCTGGAGCTTCAGCATAAAGAGTGTGAGGAGCCTGTATTTTGTTTTTCCTCAAAGGTGCTTTTCCCTTCTCCTAGAAATGCTTCGCCAAGGGGTGCCCATCTAAAAGAAGGTGTGAAGAAGTGCACTTTTGAGGGCCAAAACTCCTTGTCTCTCGAAGGTGTAAAAATCTCCAGTTTTCTAAGCCAAAGTCTGGGGGTTTCTTTATTCTGCAAGTCAAGAATTTTGCAAAATATGAGCCTGTGAAGCCTCTCAAAAGATGGGCTTTTCACTCCATTACAGAATGAAAACAAGTTTGAAAGCTTATGAACTGGAATTGCTGGTCTCCAGATAGCAGTACATGATGAGTATTGCCCTTCCAAAAAAACAGATAAATACTCCAGAATATTGCAATAGCAATCCCGAGTAGAGCTGTAAAACCAATGTACAGTGGAGGTGTTGGAGCAGAATGGTGACAAACTGCAGTAGTTTAAGGGAAGCATCTGTGCGCGTGGCGGTGTGGAGTACAGACCCCGTCGGCGTGCGACATGCAAGCGGTACCTCTCGTTGGAGCCGTGTCTCTGTAAGGCAATAGAAAAGAGCTGAGCTTGTTGAAGCATGGGATGTAAGAACATCTGCCCTTCAAAATGACAGCAATGCATCAGGTAAATGGAGGTGAGCTTGAGCCGCATGCTGCATCTGACATAATTAAAGGTGATGGAAAAGTACTGCTGTTGTAATGGGGAGAGATGGTTTAATATATCTAGCACAAAGAATGCCTTTGTAAGAAGAGCGGAGCAGGAAATAAAGACGCACCGGATTTGTACCAGCAACAGGATTTCCCAGGACGTATTCTGCAGCTTTCGTCAGACACTTGGTAGCACCTGCTGCAAAATGGCTGGGCATGTTTGAAATGTCAGGCTACACTTCCATGGATTGTATCAGGTAGCATCTTGTTGCAAGGGACAAATCATATGCAATGGCTTAGCCCTGCAACTTCTGCTCTTAGATTAAATGTTTGGGTGACCATCAGGACAGTATGAAAAGTGACAGACAAACCTTAGATCGGTTCAGGAGACAAGGGTCTTGTGGTGCTGGACCCCCATCCTGTCCTCATACAACTGTCTCCTCCCCAGACCCTATAAGAAAAAGGTTTAAATAAAACAAGACCTGTGTCAAAATCTCAGATGGAATATGCAAGGTAGGAATAATGAAATGGGAGTGACCTAAGTAACCGAGTTTCATGAGGAAAGCATGCAAAAAAAAAAAAAAAATCAGGCCAGGCAAATGGCTGCACAGATTGCAATTTAGATAGAATAAATGCACTAAGACCAGCAAGAAACCTGTTTAAATATTCAAGCTGAGAAAGATCCAGGCATGCACAGAGTTTTAGTTGCCTCAGTCATTAACTAGGCACAGATTTTAAAGATGTTCAATAAATGGAATTGACAGGTCTTCGCAACACAGTTAATATGGGAATGAAATGACAAATCAGAAGAAAAGGTTACACCCAATTGCTGTGATGTAGCACAATAATTTTTATGGGGTGATCTAACTTGAGGAAAAAGAAAGAAAAAATAAATGGTAGGAGGCAAGTTAAGAGACAGAGCGTGTATAAATCTTATACCTTATCTGTGTTATTAGAAATAAAAGATAAGCAAACATCCACTGGGAGACGTCACTGAAGCAATGCAAGACATGAGGAAAAGGATCCTTGAAAAAATAGAAGGGCAGCACCAACTGACTGGAGATTTTAATGTAAAGAGTAGCAGGTCCACCATGAACATGGAGAGATGTGCAGGTGAAACGCTTGGCCCAGTGCCGTGGCTGAGGCAAACCTTGGAACCTTTCTGTCCGGGTGAGAAGGACTCCATAGTACCCAGGCAAAGCCTGCCGTGAATCAGCTCTGCTGTTGACAGCTTTTGTATCCTCAAGCTAAAAACTGCTGAAGATGGCTGACTGCCCGGTCCTGGTCCTCCCCACTTCCCCAAACTGCAGACACGGGTAAACCTGCGGTGACCTTCAGACTTTCTTATGAATTATTGGGTCCCTCCTGGTGGAGGGCCAGTGCCGTGAAGAGCTATGGTGTATCAGATCTCAGGTGACAGCGTGAGCAGCTCATCGCTGCGGACACGGGGGGTTTTGGCTGAAACCTGCTAGTGAGAGAGCAGAATTCTTGCAAGAAGAGTTGGCCGTGTGCCGTGGAGAGGGAGCAGCCAGGCAGCAGGGCTTGGACGTTGAGCTCTCTAGGGTGGCAGATCTGGGAATTCCTGAAGGAGAATAACACTCTTCGCTGATGCTTTTGCTTTTATTGCATTCAGGAAAATGGGCCTTGGGTGAAATTTTTCCTCCCTTTTTTGGGGGGGTAAGTAAACAAGATTATTTTAAGATTATGCCAAGAGTACAATTGACTTACACTGCTGATTTCTTATGCTAATAGAAACAACTCTGCAAGGCTTTGAAACTTTGGCTAATCATTCAGCAAAAATTGCTACTCTATTTTAATAATAAAGACATCTATTGATGATTTTGTTCTGGATTCACTAATCCAATCACATATGCCTTTTCTCTGTAGTTTCTTTGTACTCATATTTCTTACTCTTTTTTTTTTAATATAAAAATAATTGGAAAACCTCAATAAATAGATTACAGGAACAGAGAGGATTTCCATTACCATGCAAGTTCTTCTCCTTTCAGCATTTGCATGATGATCATTTAATAGCAGAATGCAATTAGGGCAACTAGGGAAAAGTGTATGGCTTTGTGTTACGTGATACTGCCTTGATTTGACAATACTGTGAGTTCACAAACGGACCCACAAAGCTGATTTCACTTGAAAATCCAGGTTGGACACTGGTGCAGATGTTACATCAGGACCTTTTGTGTATAGAAATGCATGTCTCAGAAGAGCATGTTCCAGGCTCTTTTCCTCCTCAAAAGGGAGAGATGAACTGAGGTCAGCTGTTTTATTTATTTTTTTTCCTAGTAATTTTACAGACAGGATTATTTGTAATCCAGTTTTCTGGAAAGAACTAGTTCATGCTCAGCAATTTAAAAGTTCCCCGATCCTTTCCCTTCCAAACCCGCTGTGGTGCAGCCCTCTGCTCTCTCCTCTCCTGGTGCTGTGGGCACTCACTTCTCCTGTTGGGGTCTTCTGGGTTCCAACTGCTGTAGGCTTATGGATACCTTCTCCTGACCTTCTCTTTTTCCTCTACCTTCTCTTTCAGCTCAGGAGAGGGGAAAATCTCAGTAGAAAAGACAAAGACCTGACCAGAAAAATGTGTAGGTCCAACTCTTAGTGTTCAGATACAGAAGACATCTGCCTCGTATGTCTGAGGCAGTTATATGCCCCGTACCTCTTCAATGGTCTGGAAACAACAGCAACGGGTCATTGGTGCTATGACTGCTCCACTCCACCTCGTTCTCTCCTCCCGTCTCCCTTCCAAACTATCATCTATACATCTACCATGTCTTCGCTGCACAGAAGATGTATCCTTGTGTTCCTGCCACCTCCACCCTCCCTCTGAGGCTCCAAGTGCAAAACATTGCTTTTGAATTTATAGAGTGCAAGACACATCCAGAGATCTCATTTTTTCCAGATAAGGGATAGACCAGCTGTGCTGTGGATGTGGAAACATGAAGATTGCTACACCCTTGCCACATCCAGCAGGAAGGTGCAGACACAACAAATTGTAGGGCTAACTGTCATTTTCCCTTTGCTTATTTCTATTTTTTTCACACTACTGAAATCCTTTTTCAGGGGGATACAATTTTGCAAGACCTTAGTCTCATGAGCTGTGTTTCTCAACTGGGCAAATTTCTGCTATATTCATGTGATAATATTTATAAGAACTATAACAAGTACTATTCATTTCGCAGATTATGACTGCCGTATCTGTACGATGGATAGTTTTGGGGTGGAAAAAAATAATTCAGTCAGAAAATACAAGAACTAATCATATTCACAGGGGACAATTTAGTAAAGAGATTTCTGAGGGGCAAAGTTAATATTTTTCTGTGCAGATGATGTGGAGTGGTGGTGGCAGTAGGATAGGTAGGACATGAGAAAAAAGCTTGGTTTTTTTCACTTTGCTTTTGTGATAGTCTTGTTGACAGTGTGAGACTCTTCACTTTTTAGCAAAGAAGTTTATGGTTTTGCTGGAAGTAATTTCATATAGGCAATATTCTAGTCATACGAGCCTCTATTGCGTTGCCAAAGGACTTTTCTTCTAGCAGTCTTCCCTTTCCTCATGCCTGTAGGGGAAGGTGAGCTCTGCTTTATGAAAGGGTGATTTTCAACTCCCTGCAAAGCCATCCCACATCCTCCATGACTGTTTAAAGGTGAATACAGCTAGTGAAACAAAAATACGTTGCTTGTCCTCCACCGCTGTGGAAAGCAGCCCTGGTCTGTGCTCTTGTCTGTAGTGACCAGTGTCCTTGTGATTCTGCGTCTCTCCATCTCTGCAGCGCAGCAGCCCATCGCTTCTCGTCAACCTTCGCGCTTTCCACCCTCGCTCCCTGCTGCCATTCCTGGGGAATCCTTGGGTCCCGGGGCTGCCCTGCTGCCCCTCCCGCGCTTCC
>NW_010548370.1:10099-28029 GCF_000687285.1 Phaethon lepturus
GAGAGCAGAGGCAGGGGTGCAGCGGGGACACCAGCGGAGTCACAGGTTTCCCCCTTTCCTTGCTGAGCTCCCAGGGGAGCACGCAATTGCCCACGCAATTGCCCACGCGCTTGCGTGCAAAGGAGGCGGCAAGGTTGGCTGGGTGGACTGCGGTGGTGATTTCCCACTCTGCCGCATCCCACAGCTCCCAGGCTCCCCAGCTCCAGGCTGCTGCAGGGTGCTGAGCACGGAAGGCGAGGGATGATCTTTTCTCCTCGGACAGCATGTGCAGAAGTTGAGGATGGTAGCTTCATGCTTGTTATTTTTTGCCTATAGCTGCTAAAGGTAATATTAAAAAGGAAAAAATTACTCATAAAAACTTCTTGTTGCTTTCTCTTATTCTCTTTTTTAGGGTATGTGCATCAATTAAGTAGCAAACGATTCAAGTACATTTACAGTCTGCCTTTGAAATGCCAGCCCCATACTGTACTTAGCAATTAAGCATGAGCAGATTAACGGGATGCACTATTCTCTTGGGTTAACTCCACCATATTGTCATTAGGTGGATGCACCCTCATGCATCCAAGTCTTCTTTCTGTGAAAGGAGAAGAAGGTGCGTGGTCAAAAAGTAGGGCAATTTCTACCAAGCAGAATCAGCTGAGAGGAAAAAAAGAAAAGAGAGTCTCCTCCCTTCCACTTTTTTATTTCAGTTGTTGTTTAATTGTTTCTTCGACCCAGTGGTTTAGTGATTTCACATCTATTTAATTAACAGAGAAATGGATAGGGCACACTGAAAAACAAGAAAGGAAGATCAGATAGACAAATGGTCTCTGCAAGTTCACAGTTCTTAAAACAGATGTTCACCTCCGCTGGCTATGGTTTATCATTATCTCCAGGAACCCTGAAGAGAAAGCAAAATCCTTCATTACTTGTAGCAAAAATAGAGCAGGCTTAAGGACTAAACAGATACACCAGCCCATTCCATCAGGTCCCATCTCGCTGCTGTTGTTTTACTCACAGGTCAAGAAGTGTGTGTGTCTGGGGCAGAGGGAGACTACAGACAAGCATTTCAGATCTCTGTGGAGTGGGAGAGGCTGCAAAGATGTGACAAAGAGGTGGTACCTGAAGCAGCAGCAAGCAAATGGGTTGGGACGATTCCTCCCTTACTTATTTGGTGCCATGGCAAGGTGCCAGTCATCTGCTGGACCTCTTGCTTTTTGGACAGGGTCAGCTTATTCTTGTAGTGGGGATGCCTGTTGCCTGCTTGGCTATTGCCTATGGCTGCCTGGGCACCCTGACTCAAGGGTTAGGTAGTGTGTACAGTGGAAAAGCATATTGCCCCTTGCTTTCTTTTCTCTATTCTTACTATATATTGCAGACATAAATAGGTAAAATGTCAATCCAGTGCTAAGCAGTCTTCGTCCCTCCTACCTGGAAAAATCAACAATTATGGGAATTCCTCCTGTCCTGGAGAGATATACAAAAACACAGGAGAAGTTTGCCGGCGCAGTCAAATCTGCATGCACAAATGCACATGCAAACGCATGGGCAAGCTTGCCCGTGCAGACTGGCCACTCTGCTTAGCACCCTGGGCCTCGTATCTGGTTTCCCCACCCGTGGGGCAAGAAATAGTATGTTCTGCTGGGTGAGCAGTCATGATGGCAACCATGAAAGAGCCCCTTGGAAAATGTGGCCTGAACTGTTTGATTACCAGTGCCCCAGATTTAGCTCGTCTTGTGATTACGCTTTATCGCTCTTACTGTCTCCACTAACTTTTAATCACAGTTGGGTATTTCCAATTTGGCTGCCATTTCTGACTTCAAGTGTATTAAAGGGGTATTCAGATTCCCAGATAACAGAAGTGTGAGGATTTGCTAGGCAGGAGGCACTAGACGGACCCTCTCTTTCCCCTCTGACTCCCATCCTCCCCCCTCGCATCAGAGCCCTGGTAGCGGAAAAGGGATGTTGAAATCAATATAAGAATAAATTGCCACGTGGTCCTTATTGTGGAGGCAAGGTTTCTACAGAAAATCCTTGTAATCAGAAAAGAGGGAAGATGAGATTAAACTGATTAAACTGAGAAAGTCAAAAAAGGACAACTTGAAAGATTAGCTCGAGGACGACTGAAAAGCATAATCCTCCATGCATGTTAAGCAGAACAGTCCCTCTCTGTTATCAGCCCCTTCATCTGGTGACCTTCTGTTGCATTAGCACAGAGCTACTTGATCCAAGGCAAATAGTGAAAATTGAAAAGCCAGAATGCCAGTGATTACAACAGGTATCAATATTACTGCAGTGATGGTTTGTTATCATTAGGGAGCTCCGTCAGAGCTCATTCTGGAAGCGAAAGAAACAGAAAATAACAAGGCATTACATTTGTGGCAGGCAATAGAAGAAAAGACCTTGTGTTACAATGGAAAAACCTTTTTCATCTGCTTCTACCTCTAAAATTACAGCAGCAGAACAGGAAAGAGATGAGGGGGAAGCAGTATGGGAAGCTCGTCTGTCTTCCCGTCTCAGGGAACAATTGAGCCTCAGTGGGTCGCACACAGCCGGCGTGTGTTACCCTTTTCTTCTGGAGCGAGAGAAAACAAAAGGCCTGTGTCAGTTTTACTGGTTCAATGATTTCTTTTGCCTCACACACCCAACTTTATGGCAAATCCGTTCCCGTGTGGTCCCAGCAGCAGCAGCAAAGCCGGCTCCTCTGCAGCCTGGCCAGCGGCCCCGTGGCTCCCGGCTGCAGGTTGCATGTCCCAGCTGGGCACGGGACACCGTTCAGGGGCACCGTCTCCTCTCTTCTGCTTCGGAGACGTAGGAAGGTCTGGAAGAAAACAGCAAGTCTGCTCTAGCCGAGGGTGGTTGAGCCCAGATATATCACGTCTCCCATCTTTAATAAAGCAAGACTCTTCCTGATAAGACTCACATTTAGTGCTTTGGAAATGCACTTAGCACCACATTGGCCTGAAGACAGATTTTTAGAGGGCGGATTCATTGTCTTTTCTTCTAAGTTGTTAGAGGCCACAAAAGCTAGGAAATAGAGAGTAGCCCAGGTTTGTGACTGTGTACTCCACCAGTTACATTTGCTATGAGTAATGCTTCACATTTGCGCCTGGTTTGTCCTTTTCTCTGTTCTGTGTGTCCCCCCCCGCCCCCGAGTCTGTCTGTCTTCCCCACAGAAGCCCCAAAATGCGGTATACTCAGGCACTCCTTTCTTTGTCAAAAGCCTGAAAGTCTGCTGTGGTATTCATCTCTGTTGTAAGGTTGCTGATGTAAAAGGAGAAGCATGACTCTGAGTCATTTAAATGGTTTGACTGAACCCTAGATTTGTCACTGAGTTGCTGTTTGATTTTGTTCAACCTGCTGCAACTCAGTGCTTCTGTTTCTCCTGCTGCCTTTTGTTGGTCTCTCTCAGTTAAGCAGCATGTTCTGTGGAGGTCAGAATTGTTTCTTACCAGGGACTTGGCAAGGGCTTACAGGAATGTGACTCCAGTTGGAAATCGATAAAAACACTGTGATCAACCCCCATTAATGGAAAAAGAAAAATAATATATTTAAAAATTATTTTTTGGTAATTTTTGATGCCACAAAATACCATTTCATATTGAAAGAGCACAAAGCATTAATTTGACATCATCAGGCTGAAACATTTTGATAAATCCGGGGGAGAAAAAGGCCCTGCTACTAGTGAAATTCAATCCAGCCGCAGGATCCAGAGAAGGGACCCATTTCTGGCAAGGCTCTTTACTATACATTTGAAGGATCTTATCTGCATGTAGCACTAATGTCAGTAAGGGGAACTGACTGATATAGTCTTACCTTGCCTTTCTTTACCAGAGAAGAAAGGATCCCACAACACTTGCTCACAGAAAGCTTTTGGCCTCTGTCAGTAGATTGGGTCAAACCTAGTTTAGGCAGGAAGAAGCAGTACTGTTGCCTTGGGAGAGGTCCTACTTCTACCACGCCTGAGTTTGTCCTCGGTTGTTAAGTCTCAATGAAAAGAGGTTTTCAGTTCAGGAGGTAAAGGGATTCATTAGATCTCATTCCCAGAAATGTCTACCTGATTGAGAAAGAGTCCCCTCAGGGGTAATGCTCATAAGCAGGGGGAGGCTGAGGGGCTGAAAAATGACCCATTTTGAAGTTTATCTAATTAGCTTCAAATGTATAAGTTGGGTGTTTTGCTAGATGGATTATCGTAATTATCTTAGCGCACCTATTCATGCTAGGAATGTCAGAAAACGGGAGAGCAGAGAGGCTCAGAAAAAAATCACAGTGGCTCAGCCTGTTGACTGCCCTGACACACGAGTAATTGTGCTGCAGAGGAAAGAGAGAAGGCTGGAAAAGCACAAGGTGAGAGGAGCTGCTCCAAAGACAAAATGTTGACAGCTGACCTACAAATAAACTGAGGGGGATCCATCTTGGCCCAAACTCCCTACATAAAAGTACTGCAGAAAAATCATCCCATGTGCATGCAGTCACTGCATAAAGGCAGTATCCTTCATACACCAGCAATTAGATCTGAGGTATTCATTGTAAGCTCTGTATCTTTGGCATTGCCTCCATCACTGAGCTGTATTTAAAATGAGTGAAAGGATTTTTCTTTATCTTGAAAGTGTTTCTTCTGAAGGAGGATGGATTACTATTGTATTGTTCGGTTACTTTTTTTTCTGATCAGTTGATAAATTAGATCCCACACATATCCTGAGATCAGTTATAAATTCCCCTGAAAGACATTAGACAGCTATGAAATAGGGCTTCCCGGTAAAAAAAAAAAAAAAAAAAAGGAGAAAAAAGAAAGAAGGAAAAAGAAAAAGGAAGAAAAAAAAATAGAAGTGGGGACAGCTCCTTTATTCCTAAGCTTGTTTTTGTAAGGGGTTGCTGTCTAGGAACACATCTGCTGTGAAATATATCAGGAGAGCAGAGGAAAGAACAGCATTGCCAAGCAAACCTGAGAGCAACCAGTGAGTCCTCCAATCATTTCTTTGTAAAACGTGAGTTGTGCAGTTTGTTCCACTCACAGAAGTGGTATTGCAAAGCTGGGGGTCATGGCCAGACTGCCTCAGTGTCCGTGCATCATGCAAAGCCCAGTGGCAGCTGGAGTTACCCACCTTGTCGAATGCCGCCTTTGCTCCTGGCTCACGCTGCCTCCGTGCCCCCATTCTGTAGGATTAGCTGAGTTTCCAGCTAATGGCATTTCTAAGTGTATCAAGTGTGCAACGTTAATTTCCCCAGCATCTCATTGACTTTTTAGTCAATATCGCTGTGATCCTTTCAGAACAACTCTCCTGTTCGAAGTATTGTAAATGAGTTTAATCGCTGGAATGACCTGGTTTCCAGCAGGGTTGTGCGCCGTGGGTAACAGTGCAGTCACCAGGTGATCAGCACCCCTCTGCCCCTTGATCCACCGGGACGTGGAATCATGCCTGCAGATTTTAACCCCAACATGAAAATGCCCTGGAGGGTGTTCAAAATTAGCAAAATTTTCCCAATAACTTATTTTTGTGTTGGAAAAGTCTGTTTCACCAAAATCTAAATTTTTCATGTGAAAAATATAAATGATTTATTTTTTTTTCATGGAAGAGCATCTAAGGTCTAAGCATCATATAACGATCTTACTGGGAGGAGCCGCTTTACCAGTTTGCAAAATTTATTTGATTTAATTCAATGTATCATTTATAATAGAGCAAATCACCTGTATCATTACAACATCCTCTTATATTTCCATAACATGAAATTGAAAGGATCAAAATCAGGACACAATATTTTTATTTTAATAAAATTGAATGAATGGTTGTGATTTGCCTGAAACCATGATTCTTCTTTTTCTTGCAATGTTATGTCAGAAAAACCTTATTTTTCCATTTGGAATTAAAACTAACCCCAGAACAATTTCAGATATTTTGAAACCTCTAAGCGCATACCGGCTTTATCCGCCTGCTTGCGCTAAAGTTATTTTACAGGTAGATGAACTTTCCCCCTTTGTTGATTTTTTCCTACCGCTTAGAAGGCAAACATTTGTCCTTGAGTCACAGCAGAGAGCAGTCAAATGGGCTGGGGACCGGCTTCCTGCCCCTAGCCTTTGTTTTTGGCAGAGCAGAGGAGGTGGAGGGAGATGTGTTCCGATGCCTGTGGCGTGTGGTGGCTTTCAACCTTCATCTTCGCAGCCACGTTCCTTCCTCACGGATGTGCTCCTCTGCTGTCAGTTCCTCTCGGCATCCTGGAAGAGCGACCACTGCCACCCTCCACCTGGAGAAGGAGGGCTCGTCCTGGCTACAGCGGAGGGACGTTGGTCCTGAAGAAGCGGGTTAATATAAACATTTTCGTGTGCACACCGATGAGAGAAGAGCTCAGACAGAGACACCCTAAGAGGCAAAAGGAGAAGAAAGTAGCTAGGAATTAAGTGGCTGGAAAGAGAAAAAGAAATCCAGACCCTGCAATTACGTGTGTGTTTTACGCCTGTGAGACATTTCTGGGCGGTGGCATGAAAAAGAGGTAGAAGGCTCACACAAAAAGCAGGCTGCTTGCGCTGCCAGCTCATGGCTTCGGGCCAGGCGCCCATCCAGCTGCCATTGCCACTGTGTCCCGCAGGAAACCTTAACTGCTAGACATCTGGGTGGATTTTAGCACCCTCCTGGTTAAATCCTCTTTGCTTCCTCAAAGCTTCCGGTTCAGGTTGTGGTCTTGATTTTGGAAGTGAACAAGAACGGTCATTTTTAGTGCGTTTCCAGGCTGCCTGCTTGGTGCCATCTATTGAAGACGTTATAGGAATCCTTTCAGCATCTGCCCATTTGAACATGAATGCGACTTTTTAAGAGCCTTGCCTGTTGGTGCACTATGTTTATAGTCGAGAAGTAAGCTCTTTGACTAAACACTAACAAATGTAGCCTACAGCAATAAACAGGACGTTAAAAAAAAAGGTAACTGCTGAGGAAGCAGCCAGGGATAGGGTGCAGAGTCCATGTTCTGAGGAAGCTGGCGACGAAGAGCGGCTTTCTACAACTACGTGCTTTTCAGGACATGTGGGCACAGACAGGGTATATTTGGCCTGTTCTGATGTTCCTCTTGATGCATAGAGAACTCACAGAAGTCAGGACATTTCTTCATTACATGTGTTATTTCTTATAATTAGCACTGAGTACCCTCTGAAGTCTGACCTTCATAATCATGTAAGCTGATTTTTGCTTGACTTGCTGGAGATAAATCATAAAAACCTGCCTTTGTCTTCAGTCCAGTCTCCTGCTAGTGCTGCCATTCATAGCCTTTCATAAACTGATCAAGACTCCCTCTTAAGTCTTGTCCCTGCTACACCAGCAGGAAACTTGCTTGAGAACCACTCTCCAGCAATGCCCAGAAATCTTCTCATTTACTGCATCCATCTCCTCATGTCTAGGCTGTTTCTGTTTTCACTGACACTTTCCCTAGGCTACACAGGTCTGTTTTTCTCCTCTTTCCATCCATTTTCAGGTGGAATGCTTGTTTGCTCCCAGCCTTCTGAACAGACACTTGAATCTGAGTTTTTCACATTTCAAGTGGAGGTCAGAAGGATGGTACTGTTAGGGGTCTGAGCTGAGGCGATTTATTTTAGCAGTCGAAACACTCAAAGTTAAGTTGTTAAACAATCAAGCATTTCAAGAATGTAGCTTTATAGTCGCATGGTCAATGCAGCCATGTGAGACACAAGAGAACCAGACTTAAGCCCCACTACCCTGCTTAGCATTTACTTACCTGTAAAGTAGATGAAAATAATCTTCTAAATAGCAGAAGTTTGGTGATTAGGCACTGTGAAAATGTGGCACGGGAGTGTCTGAGCTTCCCAAGACTTTCCCAAGTGAGTGCAGTGCCACTGTTGTGGGAAACCTTACATCTCTGCATCGTTATGGTCCCACAATCTCTCCCTACAAACTAGAAATATGCTGATATAGCCGCTGCACTTCTCAGGACTCCCAGCAGTCACAAATGCCCTCAGCAGAGCTGATGCTCGGCTCAGGGGAAGAGGTAATACAGCTGTAAAGCCCAGAGTCCTATCTTCTGAAGAAAATTTCTCTTGCTTCTTCAGTGTGGTTGGGATGGTGTGATGAAGGCATTTGAATTTGTCTACCACAGGAAAAGAAGATGCTTGTTTAGAGGGAAACTCATTTGTTTGGACACAAGGAAAACTCTCTGGGTTTTACGAAAGCTTTTCACATTCTATACTCCCTGTTGAACTGGTTCAATTTGAGTGTTGCTGCCGAGCTGCTTTGCCTTTGCCAGTGTGGAATCTCCAAGCCATCAGCTGGAAGGTGTGAATAACTTATTGCAGTGTCTTTCCAAAAAACCTTGTCTTTTCTATGGCTTATTTTCTTAGAAAAGATAAAAACTCAACTCTGTCAACAGCTTTTGCTTACTTTTTCAGCTGTTCTATGGGTTTTATTCCTGATACGTGATTGACAGACAAAACCTTATAAGCAAAGGCCACTGAAAAAAACCCTTTAAAATACACACTGTATGACAAAACTGTCTCTCTCCTATTTTATTTGGCCAAGCTTACATTCTACTAGGTTTTACACTTTTTTCTCCTTTTGCAAAAGCAAATGGGTCACCCTTTCACAGTTAGCCAGGTGGTCAAGATGATCTGCTCTCTCAGGTCAACCCAAAACACTGAAAAGGAAATCAGACTGAGATATTTTGAATTATTATTCCATTTTGGATCATATTGACATTGGCTGTATTACATCATCAAAACCCCATGCAGCACATGGAAATAGGACAGGCTGAGTTCAGTGTTACCAAAAACCTGCTTGAGCCTAGCTGTAATGCCACGTCTCTGTTCTGCTCCCTACCCCTCCTCAAGACTCATCCCTGCCATGATGTCTGTCAGGCAACTTCGGAAGGCTAGACTGAGGGTCAGAGGGTGGCCACTTTTTAAACTTCCAGCATTAAAAAAGTTCATTAAAATATTCTCCATTAAAAAAGGAGAGCATGAGAAAGACGTTGCTCAGGACCGATACCTTGTGTCCAAAAGCAAGTCCTCGTGCTCTGTCCCTGATGGTACAAGCTCACTTTGGGAGCAGCCTGTGGGAGAGTGCTGCCTCTTTCTCTGCGCCAGCCTTTGCCATCCCGATTCAGGAAGCGGCAGGTCGGGGAGGAAACATGGGCAGTACTGGGAGAGGCAGTGCCCAGCCTTATGAATGCCCAACCTCTGCACCCAGCTGCCCTCAAAGCCCTGCCCGTGGGGGTGTGAGTGGGATGCGGATGCTCTCCCCCCAGCCGTCCCACTCCCCTGACGGGCTTGGAGCTGTGTGGCATTAACCACCCCAGGCAGCTGCTGCAGGCAGCGAAATGACCTGCGTTTCCTCCAGCAGAACCTGGAGAGCCAGGCAGGCCCCTGCTATGCCCAGGGACACAGGGCTGGCGGTGGCTGCTGTGACCAGGGCTGGTGCCCCAGGACTTGCGGGCACCTCCTCGCCGGCTCTCTACGCCCCGTAGGAACAGCCAACACGGCTTTTCAAGGTCTTTCTCCAAATCTCAACCCTTCTACTCCCTCCTGTAGCTCTCTCATTCCCGGAGCAGCCTGGCTGTGGTCCCCTTGGCTTTGCCTATATTTTTGAGAAGTTTTGTGTCAGCTGTCTGTGTAGCAGAAGCTGCAGGTGGGTGCACCCTTGCCAGCAGAAGCTGTGCCAGCCCCTTCCTAATGCAGCACGAGAGCAGCGGTACTGCTGCTGTGGGCGGTAGCGTTGTTGTCAGGCTCTCCGCGTTTAACTCCGTTTGAAAGGAGCTCAGTAAAACTGAAGAGTGGCCTAATAGTTAACTGCAATTTGGCTGAATGTCAGGTAGTGCCTTTGGGTCTGTAGAAATTTGCAATGATTAATCCACCTTTTTAAGGAGCCTGTTTTGCCAAGCATTTTGAATCTGTGTTTTTTAATATTACCTTGGTATAGAGTATGAGTACAGGGCACGAGATGGAGTCGGTGTTGTTCTTTGAAATCAGTGACCTATATACATGGAAAATATTAGATGACAGACTGTTGACTCCTAGATCCACGTGTCTAACAAAGGTGGGGCGTGCAAAATACTTATTTCCATAATTGATGAGAACGGTTACAAAATAACACACAACCACACTGACCAAACAAAGTAAATTGTACTTACTGCACATTAATGTCTGCGCTGATTAGGAGTTGAGGTTTAAAGATTCTTTGCTGCTGAAAACCCCCAAAATATTAAACAGCTGAAGCCTTGGAGGGAATGCAAACAGTAACGGGTGATGTTCGGGCTGGCAGGCTTTCCCTCCTTGTCCCTGTTTGCTGGCCTCCGTGATGGCTTGCAGTCTGGAGGCAGGTTTTACCCAGTTGTTCCCAAACTCCAAGATATGTGGGACCTTCTGCATTTTCGAGGGAATGTATGACTTGAACCACTCTGCGGGTCCCTTGGCTGTTGCGTGTCAGGCACCCCACACTGTGCAGCTACAGAGACGGCGTGAAGGGCCTGGCAGAACTGGCACTGACTCGTCATCTCTTTTAACAGATCTCAATAAAATTACCCGACTGATACAAATAAAAATTAGAGGAGTCAGTAAAATTTTCTTGCAGACCTCTGTAAAATTTACCTAAATGATTCTATGCTGGACCTTAATCTGGTGTGATATAAAGTCGTTCAGTGGAGTTTTATGGATTTATAGTGGCTGAAGATTTGTTCCAATGGTATAAAGCTGCATTCTCCACACCAAAAGTCGCCACAGTAGTTTTTAGCCCCTTGCTCTACAAGCAACTCCTCGTCATTGTGACGCTGGATAAAGTTGCAACTTTGCACAAGGTGCCGGCAAAACATATAAAGATCAGAAGGTGTTTCCAGACGTATAGAAATGGGTAAGTGCAAGAATAATGGGGTTGCTGCTGTTGTTGTTACTGATCTGTGCAAATGTGACCAGGACCCCTAATTACGGTCTGGGCCCTGCTGCGCTAGCTGCCGGTCAGTCCCGGAACAAAAATCTGATTTGAACACTCTTTTGGACAGGGACCAAGTTTTGCATTATCTGTTCTGGAGAAACGCCTGGGCGTAAATAAAGGCAAGTCACCAGATGCGCCCTTTGCCCACAGCTACGGTGCCTGCCCGGCGTGCTGCAGGCTGGGCAAGCGCGTGCCGTTCGCCGTCGGCACGGGTCTGCCTGGTCCGCAAGGGGTTCTGCCGAGGGCAGGTGTAGCCAGGGAGAACCTTCCCTTTGTGCAAGAAGCTTACTGACACTAATTAAACATTTTCTTTATTTGGACAGCAGATAATTCATGACTACCTACGTGCCCCCAGCTTGACGCAAATAGTTGATTACGAACCGCTCATGTTCTGGAAGGTTGAAAGGGAATTCCTATTTTCGCTGTGCTGAAATGACAGAGGTAGGCAATTCAAGTAATGGCCTGTTAGTCGGTTATTAAATATTGCTCTTCAGCAAAATTGCTAATGATGATGGTCTTTCCATGCTACCTTTAAAAAAGTACCCAGTATATTCTGAAGAGAGATTATCTGGGATACAGAAGGCCACCAGCTTGAATACTGTCCAAATCAACCAATTATCTGTGACAATCAACCAACTCTGCCAGGCCACACAGAGATTAGTTGCTATATAAAGTTCCATGCTTTAAATTAAATGGATAACGGTACAAACGTGAAATTACTCAGGAGATGAGACTTGATTTTTAGAGGAAGGATAAACTTTTAGTAGGGGTGGCCCGCTCCTGGGGGTATAAGAACATTGTTCTGGGCAAGAATCTTCATCATCCTTTAAAAGCGGTTCATAAAAACTGTCCAAGCATAGCTGAACTAAAACCTTTCAGCTGACATCATGGTGGCCAGCTATAACTAGATACTGATCTGTTCCTAACTGTTGAGCTTTCCAGTCTGAACAGGCAGAGGCTTGCTCTCCGTCCGAAAATCATGAAGTTGGTCATCCCAACTACTGGAGAAATCCCTACTGATTTGGTGGCTTTTTTTCATTAGTGCAAATGCTGATGCAAGCACATGAGCAAACAGAATGGCTGTCAGTCATCAGTAAGGCTATAAGTATCACTAAAGCTTCCCACATCATTTTGGGGATTCACAAAGTATCCCAGAAATGAACATGCCATGGCTCACCCCCCACTTACAGGATACAGACTCAAGAACTTTTTGTGCATTAATAAAACGTATACAGCATTATCTATCTTTCTCCACCAGATTGCAATGAGATAGTCTCATATCTTGTTAGTACTTCTAGCACATTCATAAAAAAATTTCCTCAAGAGAAACAGAACGATGGATGAATCTTTACATTGAAAAATAGTGTGTTTACTGACACCATAAAAATTCTATAGAACGTGCTTCTGCTAAACTACTAAGTTTGCATTACAGATGAGAATTTTTAGTATAAAACTTGATTATTGTGTCTTTATTAAATAATGTAAAATATCCTTATCCGCATTTCTTGGCAAGCAATATTGAGACATTATTTTAGCAGATCCTCTCAGCAGAAAAGTTTTCTCAAATTCCAGGCACTGGCACCGCATGTAATTTCAGTATGGAAATGACAGATTACAAAAATCTCTTCATGTTGCTGTTTAAACAAAGGTGCTTCCTCAGTCGTAGCCAAAGAAGGATGTATGGAAGGATAAGGAGTTGCTTCATAATAAATTTGAATAATATATGCTGGAGTGATTATATTCAATTAAACCAAAGGAGAAAGCAAAAGAACTAAGAAGAAGGAAAAATGGATCAAGGAAACGCTCCTGTTAACATTTCAGGGTTACTACAAGATAAGGGTAAAACCACTACAGATGAAGAGGCTTGGCCAATAAGCAATGTTTTTTGCATAAACAGGGCAAAAGCCCAGGAACTGGGAAGGACAAATGTATTGGACAGCCGCTCAGTTGCCTACTTCTGGTTTAAGAGGCTGTTTTGGGCACCAGAGGGAACTGGGGGTACCAAAGCAGGACGAGGGTGCTGGGAGGTAAGTGTGGTGGGACAGGTAGGTGCGGTGGGACAGAAGCTTGTCCTGTTGGGCAACACAAGCAGTAGGGCTGACACCCGAGAACACATCCAGGACAGGGATGAAGGAAAGAAGCACGTTTAGCCCTCACAAAAAACTACACTACTGGTCAAACATATGAGCTTGAGCTATGCGTGCTGGAAACCTTTATCCCCTTTCCCTGCAAACAAAGCACCATGTGCAGCTATTGGCGAAGGGAATGCTTGTGCTCTGTGCGAAACTGGAGAAATGTTGATCTGTGACAGACATACAAGGGAAGGAATTTTGAGTCACTGCATCTTTAAAAAAGTTTTTTAAAAATTTGATGACCGGGGAGAGAGAAGTTACCATGAAGAAACAAATCAAATAGAGACAAGGTTCCTCTCGGAGGAACGTGCTTGCTAGGACTCACCTGCATCAGAAAGTCCTGGTTCAAGTGTCCAGCCTCTGCAGAGGAGATGTGGTACTGTCACTCCTGCTGCTGCCCAAACTGAGAGAGGGAAGAAACAAGCCGCAGGAAGAAGATGCTGCCTTTGCTGGGAAGAGGTACGGAAGGGAAGAGGAGAAGGAAGGGCCGGAATAATTGCGATCACAAGCCATGGCCTGGCTTCTCCTGCCCCTCAGTCAGCTGGCACGTAGCTCCATAAAGCCTTTGCCCTAAACCTCTTCCTTATCCCATGCCCAGCCACCAGCAAGGCAATGAATTTTGCCAAGGCCATGAAATAGCTATATAAATCACAGGGCCAAGCCCTCATTGAATGTAAATGGGAGCAACTCCATGACGTTGACTGGATCTGGCTAAGGATCTTGCCCTCAGTTTTCAAGATGCTTTTAAGTATCAGATATAAACAACCTGCCACCATGGATACACTTTGTTTTAGAGTAGATTTTTCACTGCTCCAATGTACCTATTAATTGCTGTAATGTTTTGCTCCACTCCTTTGGATTAAAATGCTATTTCTAAGTGTCAGCTAATGGGTTTTAGTGAAAGCAATTTATTAAACATTATGTACTCAGTTTAAATCTAACAGGGTAACTAAACATTAAAGTAACAGGGGGGAAAATCTATATTGCTCCAATTTGTATTGTATGTTCTTTTCACCAAGTATAATTGCTATTGACTGCCTAAAGCACATTCTCCAAATCATGAATAACCAGGAAAAAGAAAAATTGCAATTGCGTGTAAAAAGCAGTGTCATGGCTTACTAGCATAAACATGGCATGAAGAGTTATGCGGTTTGACGTTCTGCATTCGCTGTTTTTTCTCCTGCTCTAAGATGGGGATGTTAATGACTACCCAGCTCCCAGTGGTGTGAGGAGATGGTGAGCATAACAGATGTGTGCATATTTTATCGCAAATGCCAACCACTATAGGGGGGCTGAAACCACACTGAACAAGTGTCTGTAATTGTACAAAGGACAAGGTGGTGTCGTGTCATAGAGTGGCAGGTTTTTTCCTCAGTGCTAGAGGATAAGCTCTGTTTTCTTAACTTCAGTGATGGGACTCCCTCTCAATGTACAGCAGGTTAGATTGCCATAGCCGTAAGAAAGTGGTGTTCACATTATTCTGTGTAAGGGAGGAGCTGGTGTCCAAGGTATCACTGCTATTAAGAAGACTTCTGAGAAAAAAATAAAGGTAAAAATATACCTTTCTTCAAATCCATAGGAATTTATCCTTATTATTTAGAAAAAAAATCTCCAGAGTTATCACTAGTAGGAATGTCATTATTCTCCACAATATTTTTCCTGTTATTTGATATCCTTCAAGAAATTGAGTCGCGAGACGAAAAACTACACTTTCCCCATCCTACTGCGTTAACCAAAACTTAATTGCAGCTCTACATCTATCCAGTATAGCCCTGCGTAAATAACATCCTGCAGTCTCAGAAAACTCGTCAGCAGCCTGTAAAGATAGATGCCAAAGCTAGGGGCCCTCATCCTCAAGTCTTTTCTGCAACATTTTTATGAAATCTTGCTGACCAGTTATGCTGCACTCACTCCTCTGTCTTCGCTAACATCATCCAAAGAAGTGCTCCCCAGTCTGACTCTCATTCGTGGCAACTGAATATGCGCCTCAGAAATAAAACCTGTTGTTAGGAGTGATGAGCAGCTGGATAGCAGCCTTTTAGTCACAAAAATGTAGACTTTAATATTTAGCTGATGTCTGTCTCTTAACTTTTGCTTTCTAAACACTAAAACCTGGTATTACATTTAATTTTCTGTAGCCAAAATATAGCCAAAGAAGAGCAATTATTCTTTATATGTGTAACTACTTGCTTTGAAGGTGGAAGTGGTCATGCGCTACGTGGTGAAGCTTCTGTGCTCTGCATTCATTTTGTGATGTATGTTTTGCAACCTGCCTGCTCCTTCACCTGCGCCCTGGCTGCAGGTCGATTCCCCTCTGGCAGGTGCGGATTTATGGGGGATAGAAAGCGAACTTCATCTTCCTCACCCTCAGCCTTTCATGGCATCCACTTCCCTTTCGTGGCATCCACAGCACACGTTTCCCAGAGCAATGCTGCAGATTATTCACTCCTTGCGCTGCATTTCCAAGGCAGAGAGAGACAGAGAAGTTGGGGCACTCGGGGAGTTTACAGCTTGTCCCCCACCGCTAGCTCTGCTCCTTTGTGCACACCCACCACGTGGAGGGGACGTAGAGACATGTCTCTCTTCCAGCTCACATCTCGAAGACATCTGCTCCAGCTTTAGGCCCTACTTCTAATTTGTATTACTCCTTAGCAAACAGAAACAGCCCCCAGTTCTCTCCTAAAAGTCAACTTAACTTTTGAAGTGTTTCTTTTTTGTAGCCTGTGTGGAATCCATTTGCTGAAAATTACAGTGGTCTAAGACGCAAAGTAAGTGGGTTCTGGAAAAGGTAGGGCACATCTTCTCCCAGGTGATTGTCAATGCGTTTTCACACGTTGTGTGGAAACCACTTGAGCTAAATAACCTATAAAATCTCAGGCCTAGCTCAGGTACCTTCACTACCTGTGCCTGGCCAGCTTCCCAGGGTGGGTTTTACAGCTGACTTTTGCGCTGAACTCCATGATAAAGATCCAACCAGCCTGCGCCAGCAGAAAGACAGCAACAGGCAGCTGTAGGGTAGTACTGTCTCGTATTGGCCCATACATTTCTGTATGAACTTGTCACCTGAAGTAGAAACAGAATGTTCAAGGGACCTATAGAGGCTTAAGTCATGTTGTGCCACCAGAGTTGGTAGATCCGAAAGCACAGCAACTCCTTGGGACAGGACCATGTCCATGTTGTTTAGTATGGTATCGAGCTTGGCGTTCTGTAAGTAAATAAAAATAACAACGATGCTACGGTGCCTTAGTGTCTGTGTAGGGAGCCTTTGGCTGGCTGCATTGTGCGGAGGTGTAGAAACTCTTAAGGAGCTCTGGCCAACAAAGATTGTTCAGCCAGTGGTGTGACAGGGGTGTGCAGGATCGATTCTGACAGTGCTGTTCAAACTTTGCTAGCAGAGAAAGCAAACCAAAACGGCTTTAGACAGGAATTTCTGAGCAAATCTGGGACCATCCCATGTTTATTGCTTTGCCACTATTGCAAAAAGTGTTCTTCAATAACTTCAGTCCATATCCAAATAGAATTAATATAAAGTTCTTAAGGCATAAACATGCACGCATGCATTCAAAATGGCAAGAAATAAGATGGTTGAATGTATTGATCAGAAAATGATTCTTTGCTACAAAACGACAAAATAAAGCTATTCAAATAACAGGAAATAACAGAAGCACTTGCTGTATATTTTATAGGTATTTCTGCTGAATTATGCACATATTCCCTTATTACCTAAAAATTTAGATGTAGCTGGCCTGCTTTTACCACTTTGCATTTCCTTCTGTACAGGACAGCCAATGTTGGACACTAGACGATGGGATTATCGGCCTCATTTTACTTTCACTCCACCTTCTCTCAAGTCAGCAACGAGAGTGGAGGAGTTCATTTGCTATTTGACAAATCTTATAGGTGGGAACAACTTTGGAAAAGGTCTCTGGATCTGAAATCTCTGTGTCAGAGTCAACTTTGTTAGTTAATTTCAGCAGTGCTGTTAAGCTGCTGAATGCCAGAAGCTGGAACAATCCACAGAGGAGAGAATCCCCCAGTCCTTTCTGCTGTAGCTTTCGTATTCTTGCACTGGGCAGCAGTTACTGGCAGGTGTCGGAGACGGGATATTAAGTTAAACAAACCTCTGGTCTGACCCCGTGGGGCAGTTCTTTCAGTTTTATTTAGAGCCACATCTCAGCAGTGGAAGAGTCCATAGCCTGATCCATTACCCAGTTAAAAGCACATGTTGCAACTCACTTAAAAGCAAATGCAGTCTTAAATTACACATACAGCAGCTGAAAGTAGCCTCAGCTTAAATTAAAGGGCACGCTTTCCCAGAGGGGCAGCCGGCTCTGGGAGCCCAGAATGAGCCTTTTCCTGTTGGGGAAGTTCTTTTTTTAAGGCCGTATCTACTTATGCCAAAACGTTTCCTGCTTCAGAGGCTGTGCTAATGCAGGCGAAAAGGGAAAGGTGGAGTACGACACACTGCTATTACACACTATTTAAACAAATATCCTTTTCTGGACCTCTGGAGGTTTGTTTTCATTTTTTTTTTTCTTTTTAAAGACTGAACAGGCTTTTGGCAGGAAGACAATAAGGACTCCAGAAGGAATTCAACATGATGCTTCTTTTATCATGGTGCCAGGGTTTCATGGGAAAGCCAGGGTTGTCGAAAACACTCGCAGTTGTAGTTCACAGTAACACCGATCGTCTGCTTGCACGTGGGCCTCCAGTGAGGAGCCACGCGAGAGCTTTGTGCCAGCCACCCAAAGCGGAGGTAACTATGTCTGTAAGAAAATACTTAGGTAGAAGGCAGCCACATGGACTAATGATTATTTTTGCAACAGATATTCCAAGGGAAATCTGTTCAGATCATTTGCAAAGTATTGGAGGAGAGGAGAGGAGAGGAGAGGAGAGG
>NW_010548371.1:0-3366 GCF_000687285.1 Phaethon lepturus
GGAGGGAGGGGAGAGGAAGAGAGGGAGGAGAGAGAGACGTGCAGATGGGACATCTCCAAATCTCCCGGCCCCTCGCTGGTCAAGGCTGGAGGGACGCTCTGGGGAGGGTGGGCAGGGCGGCGGGCTTGCAAAGTCCTGCCCAAGTGGTGCTGGCGGTGTCTGTGCCCGCCTAAGGTCCTCGTCTCTCAGATTTCAGCAGAGTCTAATTATCCCTAGGAAGAGGGATAATTCTTTCGGGTTTGATCCGAGAGCTGACCTCCGAGAAGTGGAGATCGTTAGCTGAAACAGAGAGTCCCCATCAGCTGGGGGCTCTGCCTGTAGTGTTTGACTGCGGGTCTCATTTCCCAGCTGAAGGGCGGCTCAAATCTCAGCCCAGCTCAGCTCCAGTTTATTCAGCTCTCCAGCTCCGGTTAAGGAGATTCCAATTACCTGTGCCGATGATTGTAGTCAAGACTCTCTCTTCCTCTCTCTCTCTTTTTAAAGCGTTCAAATTATTCAAGGGTTTAAAGATTGATAGTAAAGCAAATCCAGCATGAAAATGCAAGGTTTTCTCCACCCTGATCTAAGTGCTGAACTATTACTGCACTGCTATCTATCTCTTGGCATATTCAGGGAAGATATCAAAGACAAGAGTATAAGTTTCAAATGTATATTAAAAATACATAATAAATATTTTGTCCGACTTCAAAAAAAGCGATAGGTGTTAGCAGTAATCAAAACATCCTGTGCTTAAGTGCTATACAGTATCCCATATAAATAAATCACACTCCTTTTCTAGTAATACATCAATAAGAATATATTAACTCGAGAGTGGCTTCCCTAATATTTTAAACATCTCGTGTCAGATTTTTTATTTTATTTTTGTCACTAACATATACGTATATATTTTTAAAAGGTTGCGTTTGTGTGTTTTAGATGCAATAGCAGGAAGGAAAGGGGAAAAGGAAGGAAGGAAGGAAGGAAGGAAGGAAGGAAGGAAGGAAGGAAGGAAGGAAGGAAGGAAGGAAGGAAAGTCCCATATATTTTAGGAAGGAAGGAAGGAAGGAAGGAAGGAAGGAAGGAAGGAAGGAAGGAAGGAAGGAAGGAAGGAAGGAAGGAAGGAAGGAAGGAAGGAAGGAAGGAAGGAAGGAAGGAAGGAAGGAAGGAAGGAAGGAAGGAAGGAAGGAAGGAAGGAAGGAAGGAAGGAAGGAAGGAAGGAAGGAAGGAAGGAAGGAAGGAAGGAAGGAAGGAAGGAAGGAAGGAAGGAAGGAAGGAAGGAAGGATACGTATATATTTTTAAAAGGTTGCGTTTGTGTGTTTTAGATGCAATAGCAGGAAGGAAAGGGGAAAAGGAAGGAAGGAAGGAAGGAAGGAAGGAAGGAAGGAAGGAAGGAAGGAAGGAAGGAAGGAAAGTCCCATATATTTTGCCAGAGGAACACACCATCCCCTAGTCCTCTCAAAAAAAAAGCAATCTCTAAGAAGGACCATGGTTTGCAGTCCTGGTATTAATACTGATAGGAATGACAAGCATCACAAACACGGCTCTTCCCTGCTTCCATCTCTGGCTGCCATTGCACGTATCAGCTGCCTTCTAGATTGTTTAGTGCAGTGATTTGGTGTTTGCTTTTAATGAGGCTCGGAAAGTAAAAGATTTTTGCAAGGCTTAGGGGCTGGCGAGCTAATTACTAGCTAGAAAAAATATTTGCCACCAATTCCAGGCCAGAGATCCCCATGCTATCACTTTCAGTTAATGGTGTGCAGGATTTAGCCCGGAGCTTCCCTGCTCTAACCATCAGAACCAATAATCTTTACTTTTCCTACTGCTCGTGTATCGATAGCTTCTCTAGCCTCAGGCAGTGGCTTTGATATGTTAATATTTCTGAGTACCAAATTCTGCAGAGATCATATTAATGTTGTACATACAGAGTGGAGCTTTGCCTTAAAGTTGAATATTCAGATCGCCCGTTTCAAAAGAAATCACTTGAAGAAATGAAGCTTCTATTTACAGGAGTCGTCTGTGTTTTTTAGTCATTAAAAAAATCCCTCCCCTCTTATACTTTCCTATTAATCGTCTCAGGCTTTTATTACATATCCATTCCCTTTTAATTTCACTCTAGGTTGCCATTTTAAAAGCAGAGTAACCTGATGCCTGTTTGATTCCCCCCCCCCCTTCTCTCTCTATCTCTCTTAAATTTTCTTTTTCTTTTTTTTTTTTTTTTTTTTTTTTTTTTTTGGTGGGGGCTTCTTTTTAAAATGTCCTCCAAGCCCCATTCCACACCCATCGCCTCCCCATCCCTCGGACACGAAGTGTATGCAGTTTTTTGTCCTCACCTCCATATATTTGGATTAAAAAGACAACACGGTGACATTTGGCCTGCATCGTTTTATGAAATCGAGATGGCAAACTCCAAAAAAAGCTCTTGTTTCGCTTTGTGATCATCCATCGTTCCTGCCCCAGGCTAATTTCAGAAGCTTAAATACTGCTATCGCCTCTGGGCCATGAAGAGAGAAGGGCCAACCTATCGGCAATAGCTCTTTTTCGATTGCCCTTGGCAACATAAAATACAAACTACTTTGAATCAAAACATTTTTGGGGAATTAATATGATCTGAACTCTGCACGTTTTAAGAGATCTTGAGTTTGTCAAATCGCTTAGAGGTGACTGACATCCGAATGCATTAGTGACTAGCTAGGAACAACCCTCAGATCTTATTTGATTAAAAAAAAAAAAAAAGAAAGAAAAAGAAAGAAGGAAATAAAAAAGAAAGAGAGAAAAACCACCCTCTTAAAAGCTCAAGCATCAGTCACCATAAAGTCTGCCAATAAAATTCGGGGAAAGACGCTCCCCTTTCTCGCCTCTGCCTTTTATGTACTTAGTCGTGGTATCGCCTCTCATTTGAAAGGCATTCTCTGAGCCTTGATCCTCTCCCCCGTTCTGATTTTAATTTCTGACACCCCAAACTCCCCGCCTAATGAGACAGTCATTATGGACGAGACTTTGGGCAAGAGGTTGGAGGAGGCGGGTGAAGGCAGGGTCTGAGGGCTTTGCACCTCTCCCCGGGGAGAATCTTCTCCCCTCCTATTTTCTGTGCGGATGAAAGGGAAAAAAATAGGGTGCTGGCGTGTTGCCATCTCCCCGAGGTCTCATCCAGCCATCCCGGGATGCAGAAACGGGCAGAGGGGACACTCCCCTTCACCCTGCTCTGGCAAACCAACTGGAGTTACCTGGCCCGTCCTCACCCCCTCCAAGGGTGCCTTAAGGACCCGCTGGCCGCCGCCCCAGCACCCTCCGCCCCAGAGCCCTGCTGCCTCCCGCCCCAGGGCCGGGCAAGGCAAGTCTCCCTGGTGAAGGTGGTCTCGGTGGGGCGGACGGCGGTTCCCGCGGCT
>NW_010548371.1:3481-4091 GCF_000687285.1 Phaethon lepturus
CGGTTCCCGCGTCTGACCCAGCCCCCCGCGCCCAGCCGGGAGCCCACCGAGGGCAGGGCAGATCCCCTCCTCCCCTTCCCTTTGTTGGTCTCTTCTTTCCTTTTTCCCGGCTCTTCTGAACCTTACAAGAGCCTCGGGACTCTTGTAATAAATAGCCCATCGTTGTGTTCAGACCCTAATGCACCGTCATTAGCACTGTTGTCTTTTTCTCTTTGTTTTTCTATTCCAAGGGCCAATTTAAATCGCATTAAAAATCCTAAATAGCTGGTTTAATTAATGGCTCTCGCGGCTCCAGCTGAGATAATCTCCAGCCGACTAAAGCCACCGCCTCCCCAAATCGGTCGGTGACTTTCAGCTTCCCGGGGCTGGGGAAGGGGACGGAGGGGGCCGAGCAGCCGGTTAAAGTGGGCTCTGTCCGGTCGCCGGGCGCTTCGCCGAGCCGAGAGGGGAGCGGAGCCGGCTCCCTTAGGTCCTGGCACCAGCAAAACCTTTGCGAAAAGTTTGGGGAAGAGATGTGAGGTTGGGATTTGGGTGTTTTGGGAGGTTGGGTGTTTGTTTTGATTTTTTTCTGTGGGTTTTTGTTCGTTTGTTTGTTTGTTTGTTTTTCCTG
>NW_010548371.1:4110-59985 GCF_000687285.1 Phaethon lepturus
ACAGAGGGGCGGTGGAAAGCCCCTGGGTAGAGATCTCACCTGTTTTGGGGGTCTGTGCTGCTCCCCTCTCCTGCTGAGGAAGAGATTGTGTATTACGTGTTTTCTGTCTCCCTTTGCTCCATTCCGAGCTGTGGGCTGTCGTGACTCCTGTGGGCTGTCGTGACTCGCACAGTCCTGGCTTGGCTTGTCTCAGCGGAGATTTCGGGGCCACGCACACACGGGGTGCACACCACGCAGAGCAGTCCTCGGCATCCCGCAAATTCAGCAACAAACTGGAACAAACGCAGGGAGCAAAGTGTGTAGAAGCACAACGCAAGCGGACACACACCAGACACACACAGAGACACACGACACGCAGCCTGCCAGTGCCTCTTGCGGGGAGCACGGCTCCCCCCTTCCCGCTCCGGCATCACTCGCTCTGCCCCACGCAGAGCCCACTCGTGGGACACCCCCGGGGAGCACCTCAAACTTTTACCACACCTTCACACACACAAGCCACGCCACACACAGCCTGCCCAAGCCTTCATCCTGCCACACGGAGAGTCCGGAGGCACTGAAAAGTGCTGGTGAGTTGTTATGGCTTTTTTTGTTGGGGGGGGGAGGGTTCGGGTGAGTTGTTATGGCTTGTGCCATAGAGGAGTGAAGTAGATTTCTTTTGGCTCTGGTTTGGATCCTGTCCTTCACCGCAGGGGCTGTAAGAGTGCTCCTGTATCGATGTTGACACATCCCGGTAACAGAGGGTTGGTCCTGAGATTTAATGTCCTTTGGCATATTGACACAATCTTTAAAGTTGAGTTCCTGTAACAATCCCCTTGTTTATATTATCCTCTTTTCCACCATAATATCTGGCATCTCCCAAGATATTTTTTTAACACTATCTAAACTTAACACTCTTAACAGCCTTAAAAACTGTGTGTAGCGAAGAAGCTGGTCTTAAAAACGGCTGACCATCCCCTCAGTCCTACTGAATCTTCTGGTTTATATTAAAAAAACAAACAAACAACAAAAAGCAACCATGTTTTGTGCATGCAGGCATGTCTTTGTTTTCTTAACATGAACGTTGCAGTATGGGACATTGTCTGAGAATTGTCAACGTTCATGGAACGAGCTGATTTACATGACTACTTACATGATGCAAAGTTTGTTAACTTCAGTGAAACCAAAAGAATAACTGAGGAAAAAAGCAGTACTTACTATTTTTCCTGATCAATGTAGATGAGTTTTAGAATTTTGAATATTTAGCTCCTGAGATTAATGACTGAGTGATGTGAGGATAATTTGGAGAATATTTTAAATTGCTTATAGACCTCTGGGAACTGAACATGGGATTAAATAATACTGATAAACTCTCTACAGTTAACTGCTTGCTTAAATTTATTAATTGCTAGGGGAAAAAAAAGGTGAGGAGAGGTAGATTTTCATGTCTTCATTTTGTAAAACACTGTAAACTTCCTAGAATTTTAGAACAGAACGGCAAATATACTGTAAGCTGGAGACTCCTACTAACAGCACCTGTAGATATAAATAATAGACTAATAAAAAGCATAACATGTTATTAATATTTTATATAAGATTAATCTGTAGGTACTCACGCATGCTCATATTTAATAATGTACACAAGCACACAAACATGCATATATCCTGAAAAACAAAATAAACTGTACTTCTGTGCTGTTGTCACCAGTATATTATGATGTTTCTTTCCATAATTCATGATATTTATAGGTGAAAATCTTGGAGAAAGGGACTACCTCTTCTTCAATTAATATAAAATACCCATCGTATTGCAGTTGTTATGATTAACAAGTGAGAAATGACTTTGCAGAGTGTAAGGATGTGTGTATATATACAAAACTATAAACACATGTTCAAAAACTATATTTATATCTAAAGTGCAAAAAAATCATCCAGTGACATCAATGGGTATTTCTCTCTTTCATTCCTACTAAGGCAATAACATTACTTATGAAAAGCATAAAATATGTGAGAATATGGATTTTGTCAATTAAAAAATACTCAAATATTTAACTCCACAAGCATCAGGGAGGTTTACATTTCAGCAGATGCCCAAGCACATAACTAAATCAGAATAAATCATCTTACTCCAGCCACCCTATTGTCTTCTTCATCTTACAAAGGGAAACCTATAATCAAAACAGACCAAGCTCTTTTTGCATCATGCGTTATTGGGATTTTCATTGTGTTGACAAGACTGTTGGGTTAGAGTATGGCTCTGTTCTCGCTGCTGTCATCTACACAACCCATCATCAGCTTGTGTTGGCATTTTGTACTGACTTGTGCTATTTGATGGGGAGACAGGAATAAAGAAGGGAAAATGCTCTCCCGATGTTTGCTGTGACTACCTTTTGCAGTACCACATAGCCTAACTTTTGTTCATCCTAGGCTTGGGAAACAAAGCAAAAACACAGTTCACACAAAGGAGTACATTGTGCTGAGCGTGAACCAGTCAGCTAGAGGTAAAAGGATTGAGCCCTAAAAGTAAGCAAAGAAAAATGAACGTAGTCTTTTGCTATCCTTTCCCTCAGACCACTTGACAATAAGAATGGAATGGAATGGAATGGAATGGAATGGAATGGAATGGAATGGAATGGAATGGAATGGAATGGAATGGAATGGAATGATTAGGGTTGGAAAGGACCTCTAAAAGTCATCTAGTCCACCCCCCATGCAATGAGCAGGGACATCTTCAACTAGATCAGGTTATATATTATCTTCTTAGGAGACTGGGTAGCTGAGGCGATTCAGTATATGGCAGTATCGGGTCCCAGGTCTTTCACCCAAATGTGGTCTGCTGCACAAAGTGTATCGCTTCCTCTCCCATCTTTTTCTTTTCAAACAAACATATTTATTGAAATCAACATGAAGTTGATAGATCAGAAGGTAAAACTCTGTGATGAAGAAAGGAGAAATAATTGAATGGAGCTGGATAAAAGAGAAGCCCTGAAGAAATGTTTGTGTGCCTGAAAGCTCCCCGTCTTTCTTTTTTTTCCCCCCAAATCTATCAGTTGCAATAAAAGGTATTCCCTCTTTGTCCAGATCTTGTCTTGCTTGTGTCTTTAGATCTCTGTGGCTTTAAGAGTACAACTATCACCATTTACAGTCATCTCTAACACAGTATCTTATGGCAACAGATGATGTCAGACCAGACCACGCAATCACTTTCCTGTGGGAATAAACAGTTGCTCTAAAAAGAGTGTTTTTGACATTCACAGGCCCATTTCATGTGGTGCTCGGAGCATGAAATTGCTGAGGCAATCTGCTGGATGATCCTACCAGTTACCTCACCTTCTGCTTGCCCTCATTCTTTTTCCTAGCCTTGCAATAGGACCAGTGGTGTGGGTACCTGGTCAGGGAGCAATGGCCACAGTTTTCCCTTTCTATGTATGCTGGTGGGCACATTACTTTACTGTGGCTATGCGTGGGGCTCTTCATCTGACGAGCTGATGGTGTCTTATGTATCCCGGCACCAGAAGTTGGTCTGTAAAGATTTCTAAAGCAATTAAAATCTGCCAAGAGGAATAGGGATGTCCAGGTTGAACTGCTAGACTCATGACAGGCATTATTTCCATTCTATTTTTGAGGGCATTTTCTTCTGCTTCATCAGCTGGTGTCTAATAGCATCCCACCTCTCAAATACCCTGTTATGGCAAGACCAGGTCAACAGCTGAGCAAGGATTGGCTTTTCCAACAACACCTACAGTGGCACTGGGTTGGTGGGAAAGAAATCTGGTTGTTGCCAGTCCTGTTTAGCACAACATAAAAAATGCCTTGTCCCCTCCCCATTGACATATATCTCTTCACAAAATCATTTGTCCACTCTAATGCATGATCAGAATACGGGGGAAGAAGTACACTGAAGTGTGTGTGTTTGGCAAGAAACCTAACCCTTCATCTTCCAGTGTGGTTACATTTATCATTTCCTTTCTTTTTCCAGCAGCCCTCCCTTTGTTTACCATCATCCCTTTTTCTGTTTACCACCTGGTGTAAAGGCCAGGACCATCCATTTCCTGTCCAAGGTGGTGTTTGTGGTAGGAGATCTGTGCCTTCAAAACTGCACACAGCTTGTGACAAAGACATAGCTTCATCTAGAAAGGCTCTCTGTTGCTGTGTCAATGAATAATTAATATAGTGAAATAATTGTATGCAACAGATTTTGCCTTCTTGTAATTTGCAACTTTTTCTCCATGTTTCTGGAAAGCAAATGACTTAGACTTGTTGTTTTCTTTTACTTTTAACCCATACCTGGCTCACATGGAATTACTTTGTTTAAGATCCTGTTCCATAGACATGATATTTTAAAATATTTTAGACTGTAAACAACCTTCTACTAAATAGTAATGAGAATTGTTCCAGTAAATTCTGCTTAGGGTAGCAGCAGCTGCCGGGTAACAGGTTTTTGGATTAAAGGAACAATTATTTATCTGGCATAAATGATGCACATACTGGCTTAACCTGGCAAGAAGATAAATTTCAATATGACACTGATTTCAATACAGTCTCATTTATTATGTAATTTATCGACTTCTTGAAGTAAATAAATATGTACACATTGCTACTGTTTTCTTGACATGTATATATGTACAGGTGTGTATATATATTTTGTGGCAGGAGATACCAAACAAACAAATCTACTCAGTGTTAACACTCTTCACAAATGTACCTGACAGACCAGAAGTTTGAAAATTTAAAATATTGATACTTACAGATACTTTCAAAATATTGAAAATACTTACAGGTTTCTGTGCAGCCCTGCCTCAGATATGAGAAATAAAAAACCCCAAAACCCCTAAGCCCAAACACCAAAACAATAAAAAAACTCCAAAAATTTCAGGCACATGGCACCAGATTTCTGTATTTGAGCATATAAGCTCATGAATTGTAGCTTTGAGCTGTGCAAAACTGTACATAAGTGCCTTTGATGTGTCTATATGTTTGGTGATGCATGATTTGTCTCTACATTGTGTCTAAGAAGTGGACATTAATATCTACCTTGTAGCATAATTAGAAAAGCAATAAAATATCCTCCTGTACCAAGTCAGGATCTCACCCATCTGGGATTTATACCAAGAGATGTTCTTTTCTGGTTTTGCTGTCAGCACAAATGTTTAAATATACCTTCAAGAGCTGAAATATTTGGAAAGAAATTCTGTTTGCCTTATGTAAGCAAGCAGTAGTCTGCCTTTAATGAAGTTTCATCCTTCAGTTATATTCCTCCATCTCTGCTAAAACTGAAACATGCATAGTCATCTGAATTTTAAGAGGGATTACATGTGGAAGAAGATGAAGTAAAGGTGTTAGGTTCTTGTCTGAAGTGAGCTATTCCTCTTCTCTTCTCTTCTCTTCTCTTCTCTTCTCTTCTCTTCTCTTCTCTTCTCTTCTCTTCTCTTCTCTTCTCTTCTCTTCTCTTCTCTTCTCTTCTCTTCTCTTCTCTTCTCTTCTCTTCTCTTCTCTTCTCTTCTCTTCTCTTCTCTTCTCTTCTCTTCTCTTCTCTTCTCTTCTCTTCTCTTCTCTTCTCTTCTCTTCTCTTCTCTTCTCTTCTCTTCTCTTCTCTTCTCTTCTCTTCTCTTCTCTTCTCTTCTCTTCTCTTCTCTTCTCTTCTCTTCTCTTCTCTTCTCTTCTCTTCTCTTCTCTTCTCTTCTCTTCTCTTCTCTTCTCTTCTCTTCTCTTCTCTTCTCTTCTCTTCTCTTCTCTTCTCTTCTCTTCTCTTCTCTTCTCTTCTCTTCTCTTCTCTTCTCTTCTCTTCTCTTCTCTTCTCTTCTCTTCTCTTCCCCTTCCCTTCCCTTCCCTTCCCTTCCCTTCCCTTCTCATTAGGGAATTTAGATTACAAACTAAATTTTTTAAGCATAATAAAGTAAGCTCTTGCTGTGCAAAATTATTAAGCTGTTCAGAAGAAAGAAGAAATTATCATGATAGTTTAAACAATACAGTATCTTTCCTTTAAACATGCATGATGAGCACAGATTCATTCTGCTGTAAGGACTTCATATCATTGTCCTCACAGAAACCATCTGAAGTCCTTCTAGTAGTGCATTGAATTACATGATATTTTATATCACTGTTATGTGCAGGTCATTCTTTTTTCTCATCTTTCCCCCAGGGAAAAACTGTGCATGCAGTGGTAAGATTTATGTCTTCTACAGAATTTTCTATTGTAGTTAGATTGGAGAGGGCAGGTCAAAGAAAAGTGTTTTGCTCTTGGTGATAAAGTACGTGCTAGTCGCTAAGATTTTTTTTTCTGGCAGTTTGTACTATCCTCCTGGATCAGTTGCAGAGAAAGTTTTCTCTCTTGCTCTCTCACATACTAACTAAGTTAAAAGCTCGATTTTGCCTGAGGAGTTATTGATCACAGTCTTCATTGAAAGATTTGGTGATCATTCGGCAGTTTTAGACATAGGCCAAGTAATTGCCACTTTCAAGAAATAAACAATTCCAGAACTAACCTGAGATAAACTGTTGTAGCTCAATAGATTTCAATCATTAACATCAGCTGAGGGTTTGACCTAACTTTAGAAGGAGTATATGAGAGTTCAAAGGTGTGGAAAGTTGTTCTGCCTGCAAATCACTGCAAACCTATAATGCCATTGCATTTTTGTTATCCTAAATTCTGCTATGAGAATTAAAATGAACATTTCTCTTTAGAACCAATGTCCTAAATTTTTCACCAACTGTAATTTTTAAAATCCTGAGTGATACCTGAATTTGGTTCAATCTTATGTTGTTAATCATACTAGATACAAGACTCAAAAGATTGACGATATGTAATTTTTACTGAGCATGAAATCACATGGGGTAGCCATTTGATCTAATTTGACTGTAAAGTTTTTAAGATCTAATAGTTTACTTTTCCCAGACTGAATTTTCAATCCATTCATCTTTCTCAAAACAACAATGTGATGAAATATTTAAAAACAAAGACAAAACCACCTCCCCAAAATACTCCAAAAACCCAAACAAAACCAACAATAAAACCAACACAGATGAACAATAGAATTGTTCTTCATGACTGAATTTGTCAAAACATGGCATATGAAGTTTCCCCCACTCTAAATTTTGTTTTGTAGGTGGCACCTGCGTTGTTAACCCCACCGACCTGTTCTGCTCTGTTCCTGGTCGTTTATCTCTACTCAGCTCCACTTCGAAGTACAAAGTGACCATTGCAGAGGTGAAGAGGCGCCTTTCACCACCAGAATGCCTCAATGCTTCCCTCTTAGGAGGTATTTTGAGAAGGTAAGTTGAAGGTGAGAGTAACAGGTCCCAGACAGTGCCGCAATTTCTGTAATTTTTTTCCTACAAATAGGTTTTGTTCTTTTTCCCCACTTGGATAGGTGGCCACTGTTTGGGAAAACAGAAGGAGGTGGATTGGGAGTGAACACTGTCTCTAGGGAAATTTTCAATAAATGACAAAAATGAAGATTGTGTTGACATTTTTCACAGAAAGTTTACATTTTTCAGTGAACTGATTTTTTTTTACCCCCTCAGTTCAGCTACACATCAGAGATGGATAGATGTTCACTTTGCCTTGTTTTGAATGAAAAAAAATGCAAACCCTCAGTGTGTGGAAAATTTCACCAGAGCTACAAATCTGACCTCTTGTTGAGAAATTATCTCAAAGTAAATTGTTTTACCAAGTGTAGTTACAGCCCTTACTCATCAAAATCTTAAAACACAGAAGGGTAAGGATGCCTTTTTCTCCCATTCTTCCTTGCATGCCTTTTGAGTACAGAAAAGATAGACTTAGCAGAATACGCTGGTTTTATTTTACTCGTTGTGATATACTGGAGGAGAAACAACTAATTAGGTAAAATTTTGCCTCTGACCCTTCACTGACCAGAGTAGACACCTGGAGTAGCAGAGAGGAGGAAAGTGGCAGACTGTTCCTCACATTGCAAGTGGAAAACAAGGAGGCAAATGTAATTCAGCCGGGCACATGTAAGTCGCAATGTCCCTGAGGCATCAGCTTAGATGGCATAAGCTACTTGAATGCCCTTTGGTCAAAGCTAGCTGGAAAGTCATAGGCTATTTCACTGCTGTCACTGAAGGCCACATTGATCCCCGAACTGATACCAAAAGTCATTTTAACCAACCTGTGATATTCTAAGCTATGTTGTAGTCCAAGGTCTGTCTCGAGCCATCTGGCCGAGTAAGGACTATAGATTGTAAAATTGTTTAAAGGGCATAAGCCTTATTTACTTGCTTCTACAGGCATTGAAATCCAAATCTAAATCCACAAAAGTTTTCCTCTGTTACTGCTTCACCTTGGAGAGGCCTTCAGCTAATAGTCACAGAAATATTCACTCTAAATACTCATACCGCAGGCTTCCCCAATACCAGTACAAGCTAGTAAGAATGCAAGAGCATCAGCCTGAACATGTGGACTCATTTCTCTCTTCTGTTAAAATGCTAGAATGATCCCCATAATTTTTTGACCCAGACCAAATCAACCTCTTCCAAATCAACCCTGGGCATGGTTCAGGAGTTAGCAAAGGCCAGGGACTAGTCCCAGCCAACAGTTTGGATGTACTAATTCTGTTTTATGAAGCAGAAAGTGTAAATGAATAGACTTGGTCAGGCTATACCTGTAGGTGTCACAACAAGAGAACAGACTCAAACACTCTGTAGCTGACCAGCAGAGGTGTAGCAAAACCAAATCACATTCATGGTTTGCCTGAGACCTGGCAGGGTTGGTTTTGTATCCTGTCAGCAGTCACTGTCTAGGTGTTTTCTCAACTAGCTTTTCTTCAGAATAAACCGTTCTCAGAAAACATTTCCTGACATACAAGATGGTCAAAGTTGTGGTATCTTTTACTGGGCAAAAATGACCATCCAAATGGTGGTATTCCAAGTTTGGTTCCTTCCTCTACCTGAAGGAACTTGAACCTGCACCTCAAAACATCTAGTCAGGCATGCTTAATACTCATTGATTGATTATTCTAAACTGAGGGCTCCTCAGTCTCATTCAGGGCTAATTAAATATTTGTTGGATAAAAGCAAAGGTGTAACTGTATTGATGACTATTATTTAATGACCAGGTCATTCATTTGGGATGGAGGAGCTCTGGGTTCCAGTCACTGCTCTATTCAGTGTTTCAGCTGAATTAATTATTTGCTGCCAGCTGGTTGCTGCATTCGTTGAAAAGACACAGGTTAAACTTCCTTCAGGCTGAGCAAGTAATTGAACCTACATCTGCTGCATAAGTGGATATGTCTCAAATGCTGAAAAGCAGGTGTGGGGTGCACCAGGAACCATTTTGTCAGAACAAAGTGATGTAGGCATTTGGAATAGGGGCATAGATAATCAACCATGGCTGGGATTTTAGCTTCAGTAGTTCCTATTGTCTTATCCTTCTTCCTTGTAGGTATTGGGCTTTGCAGACTTACATAGGGCAAGCAGGGCATTAAGAATACAACTCTCAAAGATTTTCCATTGATGTCATTAGTGCAGGCATTACCCCACACATTTGTCAATACAGTGTGTCCAATTTCTAGACTTATATTAATATGGGGAAAAAAGTGCAGAATAAAGACCTATTTCTCTCCCTACTGTTCTCTTGTGATAGAGCAAAATCCAAGAATGGAGGACGCTGCTTGCGAGAAAAATTAGACAGACTGGGACTGAATTTGCCTGCAGGAAGAAGAAAAGCAGCAAATGTCACACTCTTGACTTCTTTGGTAGAAGGTAGGTTTTGTAGTATTGCAATGTAATATAAACATAATTAAAATGTTTCCTTGTATACAACACTTTTCAGACAGAGTGTTAAATATCATAATCTGTATTTTGTACAAAGAGGAGAACTGACTTGCCTAAAGCCACAGACAGAAAAAGTGGCAAAATGGAAGTTCACCCTGAGATGTCTTGGCTACCTGCAAGTGGTCCTGCAGTTTCCTCAGCATTGATCTGCGCTTTCTGTGCTGGGATCTGACTTACAAATCGATGATCCAAGTGCTCTTGGGAGAGGGTTGAATGTCTTATACTAACTATAAGTAGGTTTGTTTATCTTCCTTTTTTTTAGCTTGTGAATTTCCTGGAGCTGATCCAAATGTGATTTTTTTTTTTTTTTCCCATAAGAAGGCATAATATTTAGACAAGACTTTTCCCCACACACATAAATGAATGAAATCTGTTTTCAGATAAACTCTAGACAAGCCCAGGAGATATTTTCTTGGCCTTTATTTGTACTTTAAATATCATTCACCAAATACTGCTGGGCTCTTCAAACCTTCAGCTGGGAGATGCAGGTTCAAACCCCTCAAGCAAAGGGAAGAAACTCTACCTGAATCTCTTCTATTCTGGGTGAATCCATTAAGTACTGGGTTTGTTGTCTGGCTGCAAGTAACAGCTCTGTGAATTTCAGATTCCTGCTCCTTGGTGTTGAGAGCACTCAGCTCATCCTAAAGGTCAACACCTTCTAGAATCATAACCTGAAAGGTCTACACAGACCTAGGCAAGTAAGCTGAGGTCTCAGCAGATGTTACCACAGAATCACAGAAAGGCTAAGGCTGGAAGGGACCTCTGCTGATCTTCTAGTCCAACCTTCCTGCTCAAAGCAGGGTCAATTAGAAGAGGTTGCTCAGGACCTTGCCTAGTCAGGTTTTTAATATCTCAAAAGATGGAGAAAGAGTGCTGAATCCACAACAATGGAAGTTTTTCACCAAGAGAAGGGACTGAGGTTCTCAGGGGCCACTGAGCACAAAGAACTACAATGGGGCTGCTCTGAAATACAGGTGTGTCCGTATCACACCTGCTTGTAATAAAAAGAAAGTCATAATAGAGTTATAGTCTTAGAAAAGGGAATTTTCTCCCCCAGTTTAGAGGAGTAAGGGCTGTTCCTACCCTCAGAGTCCTTCTTGGGTCTTAGCAGGGAAGAATAAACAAAGCTATGTGGCCAGCTACTCATTCATTAGAAGAGAGTGAGAGTGAGGAAGACCTCTTTCAATTGCTGGCCCGGGATTGATGGTAAAGCATCTTTACTTACAGTAAAAATAAGTCAGAATTAGATTCCTTTTCCCCAGGGATGGAGCTGTGCTTCCTCCCTGCCCTTTAGTCAAAGCCAATAGCAAACCTATTATCAAGCCTACGGTATTGCTTTTGTTCTTGGACTGTCTTAATGTGAGTTCTAAAGACACATACTGAGGAGTCTGAGCTCATTTTGACAGAGATCTGTTTGCCTAGACATCCTAATAACAGATTTTGTCTACTGGAATTTTTGGGAAAGGCACCACCATGTGTGTTAACATTCCAACAGAAAACAAAATGAAGCTCATTTTCTGCCTATGTAACCAATCCTCAGTCAAACTCGGCAGTGCTCATTGAATTCGGTGTGGTACAAACTGTCCTCCCTTTGTACATGCAGATATTACTTCCAAGTGGTACTAAGTTGTAGCATGAAACAGACCCTTCAATGCCTCCTGCTGCTGGAGGAGACAGAAATGAAAAGGCACAGGCTTATTCTGGGTTTTAGAGTAGAAGAAAACCTGAAGAAAACAGCACTGTTCTTTTAATGTGTGATGTCAATATATAAATCGACATAATGATTTATTAGTTTTATTAAATCCCTAAATATCATGTGCACTGTGTGGACTTCTCATAAGGACCCAGGATTGTGTCACTCTGGATTACTTTAGATTGTTCTAAGTTTATTATTACTGAAGGTCCTCACAGTCTTCAGTGTATCAAGGCCTTTAATATCACTATAAGGTAGGAACGTGCTCAAGATTTTGAGTATCTGTTCGAGGTAAGAAAAGGCAAAATTAGTTGTATGGTGATTAGGTACATTGACCAAAGCTGTCTTAGTCTGTCTTTCAAGACATAAGACTTCTCTGCCTCTAAATAGACTAAAATCTTTGAGTTTTGGGGTGTACTGCTAAGTTCCACAGAGGAACTGGAGTGAATTTCTAAGCTATGGTGCTCATGTGAAGATCCAGACTTTTATGAAAATTATTCTGTGGCCCCTTGTTTTCTGCAAACTTACTTCTTTGGGAGTTCAGCAAGGCCGCTGGCTGTTTACTGTTATACTTATTTTGGTCGAGTTGCATCTTTAGTGTCTTTAGTAGGGACTTCTGGGGCTCAGAGTAGGAACTGTTTGACAGATCAGATCTGTTCTTTACGTTGTTATCCACATGAATCGGCACAATGGGTGCAAAGACAGACTGGGAAAATGGGCTCAGCATTGCAAGACTCCACAGCAGTATGGGACATCGCTTTGTGCAACCTGTAGGTGAGGGATGCCCTCTAGTGCCTAGATTAGACGAAGGGAAAGGTCTGTTTTCTTACCAGCTCTAAAAGGAAAATTCCTACATCTTAGCTGATGTAATAAAGGCTCCTCCATTAAATACCAGCGTTGCCAAGGCTAAGCCTTACTGCTGGCTCAAAGGAGTCAAGAGCCTCTCCAGCAGGAGCAAGAAAGGATTTGAGAAGAGGGGAGATGTCCCCATCTGTTTGGACAGGTCACTTATAAGGCAGAGACATAGCATAAATGTTAGTGCAGATGCAGGTAAAAGCAATGCATGAATGAATTTAAAGCCATCAGATTATTTACAAAAATCAGAAAAAGCACTTACAAAAAATCTAGATTTTTTTTTCCTGTCAAACTTAATTAAGACACTAATTTTACTAGACATAGGATTGACTGTATTCATCATTTGGGGACAAAAAATCTTGAGAAAAATACGTTAGTGGTTATTTTTTTCACCCTGCTATCAACTGTCACACTTCTCCTCCACCAGCCTTTGTTTACATATCCTTCCACTTGTTCGTCCTCTCTTCTCACCCTACAAATAGAAAAAAAACTTTCCTTCTACCTCTCTTCTCCCCCTGGATACCATTTCTTCTGGGTAAAGCATCCGGAGGAGACAAAGATGAAAAGAGAATAGGAGGTTCAGATGCCGAGTGTCCCTCTCCTGGGACACAGCTTCTGCCTTCACTCTGCATAGAGGCATCTCTCACTCTCGCTAGACCCAGGGGACACCCACACTGCTCCTTGCACCTGCCCACAGAAGCCTGTCAAGGTATGCGGTTGGTCTCTCCACCGAGGCTTTCCAGAGCTGTCTCCGCCAATTCAGCTTCAACAACTGTCCTTCTCCATCATGCAAAGCTCTCTGGTCAATTGTCAAATTATATAGGAAAGGCAGTGCTGCCTATAGCTGCAGAGCTGTCTGCTGGGTTGAAGCAGTCGATGCTCAGCACCTATTCTTTGTCTCTGCAGGAGGAAAGAGCTGGAGATATCGCACACAGGGAAATTTGATTTTAGACTGAAACAAGGCAACTGGCTGTACAAGCCAAGGATTTTAGAGGTTTCTACTTCTAGTATGACTCCTCCCTGACATAAATAGTAACTAAGCAAACCTGAGGTGAAAGAGGTCAGTTCATCCAATATTTCCAACATTTCCATATTTTCTCCCTAGAATAAATGCTTGTCCAAATTATGATGCAGAAAAAGAAAGAACATCTTTTATCACATTTTGTAGAAACTACTTTCCCCCACCAAGCAGACTTATTTCCTACTGTGCAGTAATACAAGGGACTTCTATTCACTGAGATTAACAAAAAATAATATGTATAGAAGTATAACACAATCCACTTTTAAATACATCATCATTTGGTCTCAGGTCAAAATGAGATCTTTCCTCCACAATGAGATATGAAAAATAATGTTCTGCAGAACATTTTCATGTCCAATTTTCTATTTTTATTTAGAATTTGATATTGTAGTTTAAAATGCCTATTCATTATATCATATGGAAGTGCATGCTTATTTGAATACATATGTGTACTTATAATGTGCATTCCTAATATATATCAACTTTTCATTTCCAGTAAAATTTTTTTTAATATATTTTAAACATTTGTAGATTTATTTTTTTCACAATAGGTACATTTCTATATATATTTTTACCTATATGTATCCACAAGAAAATAAGTAACTTTGTTTCATTTTGCTCATAATTTTATCTCTTCATATACCATTAGCATCCAATTACAATCCCAGCTCCATGTAAAATGGACAAGTTTTATACTATTGTATCATTTTCTCAGATCATCAAAACAGTTTGTTATAATTTTCTCAGCTCTAGTAAATAATATACACCATCTTTGGAAAGATAAGTTGTAATGATAATTCATATTTCCCTTCCCTTTCTTTTTGACATTAAGTGAAAACATATAAATTTCCATCAGTTTGTTATTGACCATGTTAAATAAATGCCTACATTTCATCACATAAAGTTCTGTTCTTTTGAAGAAACCAACAATTTTCCAATGGCTAAATGCTTAAACGTTCTGCTGACTACATTCCTTGCATTGTTACTTGGGTCTGACTGGAACCAGGATAAAGCTGTCTGGGGAATGGTAATTCCACCTGATGACAGCTTCAATGGGTTTCTCTGCCTTCCATGCTGGCATGAAGACAAATCTATCAAGTGTTTTAATGGAGTTTGATTGAAAAGCAAAACCCGGTATTCATCTGCAGTTGACTTACTCTTTAAGTCTTTATTTAAGGAAGAGTAAAAGTGTAGCTGAGAGAGAAATTTTGAAGCAATTGTACAGAAATTTAGCAGCTATGGTTTAAATTTGTACCCTTTCTAATCCATAAAGAAGTCTGTGATAGACATTTTAAATACAAAATTAGCAGTCAGCAATACTCCTGTTCATTCTGAGTCACTGTTAACATACCACTAAAATCCATTTTAATTTCATTGAAAATTATTTTACTTTTCCAGAAGCTGTAAACTAAGTGGAAACAATTTCTCCTTTCAACTCAGAAATAGTGGTTGCTTGTTAACTTCTTTCTTTTTAGGCATACTGGAAATCCTATTTAAAAAATCCAAACAATACAGGTGATTTTGAGTATAATCTTCAATTTTTGCACGTAGAATTTGTTACAGCTGCAAAGATTGTTGTTGACTGGTGTTAGCAAACAAATTCCCTGGGAGTAGTGCATGTATTTTACTAATACCTAGATCCAATTAGATCAGATAAACACAACAAAGTACTTGCTTGTAGAAACAAAAGATATTTTTCTGGTAAAAATGATAGAAGGGGAGACAATAAACTCTGAAAATGTGGAGAACACAGTCTGGAATAGAGGTCAGTGCATGTGGTTCCTCATGCTGCCCCTGGCACAGGACCACTGCTCCCATGGAAGTTTCCATCTTCCTTGGCTTGGTCAGGTCTCTGCAGAGCAGACTCAGTCTTGCTGGGGATGGAATTCATCTCATCATCTCTGTTATAGTTGTATCTGTCCTCTCATGTCTCATTGTAGTCAATAAGGACAAATCAGCACTTCCGGGTGATTAACAATTAAATTAAATTAATAATAAAACACTTGAACACTTCCTCAGAAAAGCTGTGGAATATCCATGATTGGAAATATTCGAGACTAGGCTTCAAAGTCCATGAATAACCTAATATAAGTCCATGCTTTCAACAAAAGTTCCCTTCTAACCCAGACTTTTCTATAATTCCTCTGATTCACTTTTGCCTTCTTCTTTAATATGGGATGATACGCGCTTCAAGTTTTAGCTTGTCTCCATTGTCTTGAAAGTATTAGGTCAGATGTCAGTACTGACAGTTAATCAGAGGATTTCCACTGCACATGTTCTCAAAGGGAAGTGTTACAGGTCCTGCACCCCTCCTAACTGTTCACCTGGAACATCAGCCTGGTCTCCAAAGAGCCAGGATCCGATGGCAACCAAATACACAACTCTGAAAAAAAAGACAAATGAAATAAAAAACCCACAACACCCTAACGCCAAAACTGTTCCGGAGCGCATCTCTCAGTCACTCATGCAGATGTTCTTCAACATACACTTCTGACCTATTTCTACCTTCTACAATGAGATGAGAGCAAGTGTCATCTGGAAGTGCCTATTTCCCACCAGGGAAAGACTAACTTAGGCACAGATGTTCACACTCCAGGCAGCTGTGTTTGATCAGATAAATCCCACACCAAGGTTGTCAGAGTCACAGCACGCAGGCCAGAGTGCTCAGAAAACCCTAAAATGAATTCCTGGGTTGTCTAAGCTAGTGGAGAGGGACAGGTTCCCCCAGAGGTATTTGGCACCCAGCATGGAGTTGGGTTATGGTGTCCCATCTCTGTAGTGAGGTAGAGAGGTCCTCAGTGCCTGCTTCTGTCACAGACTTTGCAGAAAGCCTGATGAAGCCATGTACTCCCTTTGTCTTGATTTCCCCACCTATAAAACAGCAATTGTGATCTTCATTGTCATCCCTTTGTATTTTGTCTGGTCAATTTTGATTGCAATCTTTTTGGAAACAGGATTATTTCTTGTGCTCTACTTTGATGTCTGCTCATCTTTAGTGTGGGGCACTTGTATCGTGCGTGCTGGCTTAACACTTAAGCAAATATGCTGAAATGTATGTTACCCCCACAGCTCTGTCCTGGGGTAGAAAGCTGTTCTTCCTTTAAAGATAGAGATATTCACCAAAGGCTGAATCTCAGCTCTTCCAAGTGATTTATTCCTACCTTCCACTAATTTCCATGCCTTAAATATCAATGATGAACTGGGCTTACAAAATCTGAGCAGCTTCCCAGTACTCACTGGTGGCAGGGGTGGGACCTAAACCCAAGGGTCTTGACTAGTATTTTCTCATGAAAGGACTAACTTCCCTATCTTTGGCTGACTAAGCATGAGCAGGCCAAATGGGCTGAAACCTGTAACTGAGATTGGGAATGAATGTCTACAGAAGTGATTTGTTGTTGTATTATTATTTTTTTAATAGTGGAAGAAATTCTGTAAGCCTAATGATAATAACCCTAAAAAATAACTGACCTGTTTTGTTTGCCCACAGGGGAAGCACTACATTTGGCCAGAGATTTCGGCTACACCTGCGAAACAGAGTTCCCTGCCAAGGCAGTAGGAGAGCACATTGCCAGACAGCACATGGAACAGAAAGAGCAGACAGCGAGGAAAAAGATGATCCTAGCGACAAAGTAAGAAGGGAGGGGAAACTAAAAGAGAAATCTGTCTGTCACTTCACCATTTTGGAGCTGGGGGCTGGGGAAGGGAGGAGTGGGAGTATGGAGCTGGGATTGTGGTGACTGCTATCACAACAGTACTCACTGACAGCAAGTGAGAGCAATCTTCTCTAGAGATGCTGTGAGAGGAACCTTTTTTACTGTAATGAGGTTTTAGTGGCTATGTTCTCATTGCCTGTCGTTAAGGAGGCATGTACACCATCTCAGATGCTTTGGTTTAGATGAGAGGAGGGGACATTATTACATGGTAAGATCTATAGGACAGGAAATGGCTTTGTCTCCTCTTTGCATAAGAGCAGGAGATCTAAGCTCATACCGAAGTACCAGTTACTGTGGGATAATTATCGTTAGTCTGCTGAGGGAGAACTGGTTTGCAGAGGACAAATCCTCTCTGGATGGAAATTACAAGAGTTCCCATGAAGTCAAAGGCACTGGAACAATGTACACCAGCAGGGGAGCTTCGCTAAATCCATTAAAGACACACAGAGACACCTGACTTTGCTCTAAACAAGCCACTCACCTCCCTGGAGCAGTAACATCATGTTAAGATAACATGTCATCTAGGTTAATTAGCCTTGATGAGGGAGGAATTAGCCTTCAGGAGCCATGGGAAACAGGAATAAATAGTCTGCATGGAACAACGTAGACCTACACTAGGTGTGTGGTATGCCTGCTTGGGGCAGCCTTAAATATAATCATACCTTTCCTGCACTTACTGCTGCGTCACACGCAGTGAGGCTGCAGGAGAGCTGAGGACAGAAACCTGAGCTCTCAAACCACCGTCCGCCTTTTTTCCCCAGTGCTGGAAGTGTTTGGGAATCATCCAGGCTGGGATATATCTGACAAACAGGAATCACACTGTAGTAGGAGAGAAGGCTGACCAGCCACAGGACTGTCCCCTGTGCTTTATCTACTTGTGGGGAACAGGATTTCCAGCCTTGTCATCCCTCTTGTATCCAGAGCTCCTCGCCCTGAAGGTGACCCAGAAACATGCATTAAAACATCTCAGACTTGTGAACACCATGAAATGCAGCCTGTGATCCTTCCCTGGGGTGTTAGGCAGAGACTCATGTGGCTCAGGAGGCATTTGCCACTTGTGAAGGTGATGAGAGACCTCACTCATCATGCTCCAAAGACCCTTGTAGGGACAATTTTATTCTTACCTACATCCACACTTGTTTTAAGGACCTGGGGTTTTCAGAAACATGAGAATAAACCAGCTGGTGAGAAGTATCTCTCTGCAAGTTGTATCTCCCCATTGCTGTATAGCCCAGTAACAATCTGCCCCCCCAACTACAGAAAAGCTGATTCTACTATTGGGCAGCAAAATCTAAACAAGAGTTAAGACTGACAGTTGCCCCACCTGGAGGTTTTGCCCCATCTATAAAACGTTACTCAACCATAATGATAGAAATCTTCCCCCTTCTTTTCTGGCTTGAGGGAGAGATCACAGTACCATGGGTTGTAATAATCAGTGAGTAACTGTCATGTCCTACTTCCAAAGGCTGTCCCACTGAAGTACACATAAGAGTCTCACTACCCTTTCTCACCACTCCATACCTGCTTTCTCACCCTCCTTTACTGTTGAGGTGGGGAGTCATGGACATGTGTTACTTCTAACTCCCATGATCTTTGGGCTTGTAGGCTGTTAACCTGCACTTGTAAGGAATAAAATGTGTGTGTTTGGGTTTTTTCTCCCTTCCATCCATTAAAAGCACCAGCAAATTGATCAGAGAGGTCTGTCGATAATGCAAGGACAGACCATATCCTACTGCAGTCAGAGTGCTTGCCACAGGGACAGATGGGTCAATGTCTGTGCTACTGCTGCCCTCTCCTGCCTGGAAGGAGAACAGTGAATCCCAGATCAGTCCTGTGCAGGTACTACTACAGGCAACACAGGTCCATGACATCGTAATACTAGCATGGTATTTCCCAGCCATGCTTCCATGTGTCTGATAGTAGATACTCATTTGTCAGGAGTTTCCATTATTCACTAGACATATATAAGCTCTAGGTTTGTAATTTCAGTAATTTCACAACTGCCTTGCCTTATGCGCTTGTGAGTTATGACACCGTAAGAAGTTGTGGATTGTTATGCTGTCATCAAAAACAACACTGAAATTCCAGGGTGTTAGAATCACTCATGGCAAGCTTTGCCTATGGAAAGAACTGGTGTGCCATTGCCGGTGTGTGGATACCACTATCCACGCTGGGACAGACGTAGAAGTCTAGAACTGGTGAGATCTTCCACATGTGGAGTCTTGAGGAAGAATAAGGGGAAAGAACAAAATTATTTCCACAATACACAAGATATAGTTGAAACTCCATTCTAGATTCAGACATCCAACTTCAGTGGTTTGATTCAGTTGCCCAAACATAAGCACCTACTGCCATTTGAGATTAACTGGGTTATCCAGCTTGGTTACCAACTGCTGCTCCAGAAGCACACAGATCTCTTTTTTTAGTGTTGTATCTGCCAGTTACTATGGATGTCTTGGGTACTACCTCTCTATGTGTGGGTAACTAAATAGAGCCCATAATGTCTACAATGCAGAAATCTCTGCTGTCCAGTAGAAGCTCCCATTGTTATCAAGGACATCTATACCTTGTAATCAAGCAATCCAGCCAAAGCAATCCAGCCACCCTGAATGGAAGCAGTTCAGCTGCCATGCACAGAACTGTGGCCCATGGGCTAGTGAAGACTAAAGACTGCCACTTGAGGTAACACTCCCTTCACTGCCCTGCTCAGTCCTACCTGGCCTGAGGCTATGTTGACAGTAATATAGTGAATGAAATCAAGACCATTTTTTATCATGGAACAAACCATATCTTCCAAATATCTTCCTGATCTTCCAAAACTATCCACTAGTTGATGTAACAAGGCGGTGTCATGGTCTATTCTAAAAGTTTGATGGTCTAGACAATGAAGAATCAGAGCCTTACATGACAATTGTCATGGGAGGAAGAGATGATTGAGCTGTGTATCCAGTACACAACGCTGAACACAAGTGACAGCAAGGGCAGGATGAGAGTGAAGCAAGCTTTGATTAAGAGCTGAAAGGATAAGAAACGGTTAAACAATGGGAGAAGCCAGTCACCTATGATTCTCCTTCTCTCCACTCACCTCCTTTGACTGACTAGATGATTGTCTGGACACTCCAGAGCAAAATGATTTAAAAAAAAGACCGAATTGTTATAGTTCTGGCCAAAGGGTGCTGATACTGGTTTGTTAACCCTAGACTCTTAGAAAGCTTCAGCACAAGCCTATGCAATCCACACAGAAACAAAAAAGAAAAATCTAGGACCTGGTTTCAGAGGGTCTTTAAGCATGGGTTAGTTCATCTTGCAGAGCTGTGAGAGACCATGAATGGCTTTACAACAGGGGACAGAACCTGATCAGGTTGCATCCAGGATAGATACAGATGCAAAACTGATGAAGGCCACGTCAATAATTTCACTTGATGGAGAGGCACACTGTCCTACAGGAAACATCACAGAGTATCACAAGACGAGGTCTTCCACATGAGACAGAGCGACAGATATACACACATTTACAGGGACCAAAACAGAATAGTGTGAATAACAATTTTATTGTAGGGTTGCTTACAGCCAGTACAGGTTAATCAACATGGGGCTCATGACACTATGTGCTCAATTTGCTGGTTTTCTGAAAAGTAGCTCTGAGACTGGATGCACAGGACCTGGTGAACATCTCTCTGATACCTGATCTTTGGATGCCTGGCAGCTCTGCCACACTTGGAATATATCAGACTCATGGGCACACATTTGCCCCAGTCTTGTACTCTTCACAAGGCATTTGCTTTGGCCACTGCTGGCAATAGGATCATGGACTAGATGGGCTCTTGTTCTGATCCAGTACAAAAATTTTTATCTTTTCCTGATAATATACTGGAACATCTGACCATCTATCACAAATCATTAGTTGCCTCCCTTGCAGGAGTGACCAGGGCTCTTTTTTTAATTAATGTGTGGCCCTTAAGCATAACCATAATTCTTTGCTTTTTCAAAGTCACAGTCCAACTCAGCAAATAACTGTCAACCCCCTCCCTGTCACTTCCCCAGGTGGTGTTTTATTGGTAGTGGAGGCTCTGAGACACCACTTTGCCTGGAAATCCCCTTGAAAAAAAGTAGGTTACTGCCTTTTACAGGTTTTCATGTAGAGTGAAAAAGTTTTTTTGTTTTCTTTCAATCTGCCAACACTCAGTAAAGACTTTTGACATGTGAAGATAGAAGGGAACTTAATTGCACACTTGGTTCTGACACTTTCCCTTGTCAAAATATACAAACTTTTAAGGTGAACTTTTTCAACAGGTAGAAAGTAGAGGTTGGAGGAAGGAGAGAAGAGCGACTGGGGATAGTAGATTGTTTAGAAGCCAAAATGACTGACTGTTTTCAGTTGTTGAAAGGAAGTGTTTTTCCTCTAAGGACCTGATTCATTAAAACTGTATGCTGCATTTACATATATTTCTGCTGAATACCTCTCTTTGCCTGAAAGGCTAAGACGATGCTGTCTTTTCAAGCAGTCGGTGTCTAGGTCCATGCAGATGACAAGCGTTTACAGAAATCAGGCTTGGATGAAGTCCAGCAGCACAGCAGGAAGCAATTTTCTGCATCTCCTCTCCACTTAGTCAGGAGAGAGCTGTGGTATCCAAAGTTTATGTCCAAAACTTGCAGAACAGTGATATAATGAAGGGTAAAAACAGGTTGGTCTAGTTTCCTTGGTTGTAACTGGGCAATGGAGGACCTTCTAGAGACCAAGAAGCTGAGTTTACCCACTTATTTTCTATTATGCCCCTGTCCCAAAGGACAACAGTTACAAGGTGATAATGAAGAACTTGAACTTTTTCTAGGACCAGATGTACAAAGAGTCTTCTAACAGAAATCATGGATCAGAGGGATGCTCTTTAGTAATAGACACTAGCCCCAGGCACAAGTAATTCCATTTATGTTAACAAAGTAAAGCATGCACACGCTGAGTCATCAGATTGCAATTGTCTATATTATTAAAGCCTTAGAATGGCTCCTTGAACTGTCACAAATATCTTCTGGGCATGTCCTGGGAGTTAGCCCACACCAGGGTCCATTCTTAGGATGCCACCCTGTTTAGGAGGCCAGAAGAACATAAATATATGGACCTTACCAGAAGGTGACAACTGGCATGAGGATGTGAGCATTTACTCGGTGGCACTGTTTATTAGGTTACATGTAGTCAGTGTGACAAGTATTAGGTCAATCCAACTGAGTGTCAGGCTGGTATCAGGCAACCAAACTGAGTGTTCTGACCATCTAGTGGGCATCATGCCCTCCTGACCCCACATTAAGGGCCTGTTGTTCTAATAGAGTCAATCGAGAATGGTGTGCTCATTTGGAGAAGTCCTGAAAGAGAAATCCAGACACCTCTGCTTTTATTAATTAACTGTATCATAAACTAATTGAAAATAAGTGGTGTCTCTACTCTTCCATGGTCCAGATAGTACTCTTCTGTAGGCATGCACTAGATGGACCCTGTTTGATTTCTTTAAAAAAATCCACATTGGTAGAACATTCCATTTGCAAACTAGCCCAAAACAACAATATCACAAGAATGAAAAAAAACTTATTTTCAGGTCTCTCTTAGTATTAGATCCTATATAGAGTTATCCTAGGGGATGATTTTAACCTCCAGGTGCTGAGGCATCCTGAGAAGCAGAGGGAGAGGGAAGACAGCAAGACCATCCATCCTTTCCAAAGAAGTGTTACTATGCTGGTGGGAGATCAGGCAAGACAGTGCCCGAGTTCCCATTGCAAGATGCCAAACTGGGGTCCCAGTTCCTACCTACTGAAAGTGTGTATTACCTGGGAAACCATCACAGAGAAAAAGTGGAGATGATGGGATTTGCCTCATTTGCTTATCTGTCGTGTAAACTGAGTTCCTCCTACAGTCACTGGAGAGAGTCACTGTTAGGATGCAAGTCCTCTGGACTGCTATAGACATCTACTTTAGGCTGCCTGATACATGGTTGAAATGTATAACAAATGTTTCAATAAGAAATTTAAATAGCTGCCTCTGGAATTAATTCTTATGCTGGACAGACCTGTGGGAGAGGTCTCAGTTGAGGATTCATCAGTTCTTCTGCCTCAGATGTTACAAGGAAGCAGTGTATGGACACAAATGGAAGCCACCAGAGCAAAGGTAGCATTTTTCTTCACAACTCCTAGTGTTCCACTTGTCTTAAGAGCTGGGGGACAAGAAGACAAGGCCAGAATGGCCAGGACTTTTACTTGCAGTTAAACTAGTGCACACAAACAGATGTACAACTAGTGGCATATTTAAACAAAGTCTTCAGGCATGTTCTAATGTTAGTTCATTGTTTTCTTTAACCATAACCATTGCTTCTAACATAGTTGAGCTAAACCAGACTTAACACTGCCAAATTGGGTACAATTCAGGAGAGAAATCACATTTTAAGATGCCAATGCTAACATGGCTTCAGAGGGGAATTGCTCTTCAAGAGTTTCTGTATGTTGCTGGCTCTGAGAATTTGAGGTAGGGAGTCAAAAGGTGGATTTGTTTGCCTTTAATTTCTTTAACAATGCCTCTGTCAAACATTTCTCTTATGAATGAGATAAGGTCAGGATAAGGTGACAGTGTTATGGGAATCAGCTTTATGGGAAGGATAACACCTGTCTAATTTAAGAATTTCTATTTTCCTTTCAGACAAATATGTAAAGAATTCCAAGACCTTCTAAGTCAAGACAGATCACCCCTCGGATCCTCCAGACCTACTCCAATATTAGACCTCGACATCCAGAGACATTTAACACATTTCAGGTATGATTTTGAAAGAGGAACAACTACCCAAAATTCATAATTTTGGTAAAGACTACATATGATGCTATAATGTTATTTGTTCCCTTACCTGGAAGACTATGATAATTGTCTATATTCTGTTATCTGTGGCTGTTAAACGCTCATTTGCCCAGCAATGCTGTTCAGGCTAGTTGCATTCATCCTAATTCTAGGGCCACAGTCTGGGTTTGAGTAAATCATTTTCTACATCTTCTGACCAAATCTCCCCATGTGGCCAGAATTTTGCCTTGCTCTAGATGTAAGCCAAATCACAGCCAACAACAACGTGGACGGTCCAGAAATGTAGAAACTCAAATGTGGAGCCATAATGACAATGTAGACAAATCAAAGTAGCAATAAAAGGAGGAACAGTTAAGCTGCATCATTACCAATTAACTAAATAGTTCCAGAGCCTCCTCTGTGCTACTAAGACCATTTTACCTCACATTACCATGACCCTACTATTAACTCTAACTATTATTGGGCATGGTGGTGTTGGGTTAACAGGTGAACTTGATGATCTTGAAGGTCCTTTCTAACCTTAATGATTCTGTGATTCTGTGAACTCTTTGGCCTCCAAAGCAGACTGGCCTCATAGCAGTCTAGATACTGGAATGGTCTCATTGCACTAACCCCTGAACAACACCCTGGAAAGGTCTGAGAGAATGTGAGCTGGCTCAGACCAAAGAACCAGAGACTGCTGATATATTTAGACTCAGTTCCTGTACCCATGCCCTAGCAATATTTAATTTACTGGTGTAGACAGCCTAAGAAGCTGTTATGAAGACAAGAACCCATGGTACATGCACACCAAGTCCAAAGTTCATCAGAATATTACCCAAGTTATGAGTAAAAGTGTATAGACAGTTTGGGATCAGAAAGATTTATTAGCCCAGGAGTTGCTGTGCAATTTTATGTTTTTGCTTTAGGCTTTTTTTTACTGTTAGGAGTGAGATGGGAACTTCCAGTGGGCCACTTTGAAATAGTGGGTTCATCTAAGATATTTATCAATGATAAGTGTGATGAAATATCCTAGGTGTGCTCCTGTCTTTGCTCAGACCACAGAGGGGAATACATGACTATCTGAGGCTACAGATTTTTTTTTCTAGACATCAGCCGATACCTCAAAAAATCAACATGTAAAGAACTGTTCCAGAGAGTTGTTTACAGACCATAACACCAAACAGGTTTTTTAGGCCTATAAAACTTTACAGTAATCTTACATATTCCTGAGCACAGTCAGCTGAGCCACTCTTCATTCATTAGCTGGACAGACAACTTTTCTGCCCCAACATCCCAACATCTTTTAGTTATTAAGATTCTGATAGAGCATGAAGCATCTACCAGCCAGGTGGTGGTGTGGTACCTAATGTTTAGTCCCTCAGACTTTGAATGGAATCCACAATATCCACCATCCCACCTCTTCCATCTCTCTGTTGGAGGGTGAGGAGAGGCAAGGATAACGCCTGGTACGCAAATACAGACATTCGTGTTTATGCTCACACCTACCTGTGTGCAATCTATGCATATACAAACACATCTAGACAACCCCACTTTTGCTCTCATGCAGTGATATGAACACACACATACCACCTATGTCTGGGTATACTTTCCCTTATACACACATACTCCAAAATACCTAACTACATTTGCAAACAAAGGAAGACATACTTATTTATACGAGGGATTTTAATGGGCTACCTAGGCTTGTGGAAAAACAGATAATCCCCTATTACATGCACGCAAAGAAAACGTGATACAAGGTAGTTAATCTGCAAGGAATCCTATGTTTAAAGAAGAAATAACAGTTGGGGTAAAATGCTGAAGGCTCCAGCTACAAAATTTGTCAACTGGTACAGCTCCCATCCTTCTTTCTCTGTTTTACTTCAGTATGTTGGAGTACAAAGCTTCTATAGGCAACTCCTGGGTCAGTCAGTGGTTTCTTTCATGCCTGCTTGTAGGCAGTAAGTGTTAGACTGAAGATGGGCACCTAGAAGAGCACAGGTCTTGATCCTACACAGGTGCTTCCCTAGGCTTGAATCAGACAGCCTCCTCTCATGTCTGTGCTTGAGGAATGATGAGTACTGCCAGACCCAGAGGCTGACCTGAGACCATATTCCTCTTCCATCTATTGTAAAGAAGCTGAGGTCAGATCCAGCTTCTGGCCCAAAATTCTAACTCTACTCATCTACATGTAGGTGTCTCCATTTCAGCCAGGTGTATATCTTCTGCTATAGTCTTCTAGGGATCTCATTTGTATAGGATGTGAAATCTGCATTATAATTAAGCAGGCCTAGCATAGACATCTACATTAGTGTGACTTGAATTTCTCTCTAAAATCCATTGGTTGAACAGTCTGGTCCAGATCTCCAGCTGAATGGGAGCTTAGCCAACCAGTACACACTAGATGCTTACATTGTAAATAGCTAAATCTAGTGTAGGCAAAAAAATCTCTATTCCCGTCCCCTAAATCTGTCAACCTTCACAGCTAGGTCATTTGAACACTTCCTACCACTACTTGCCTTTTTGAGATACCACAGATATCACAAAAGGCACTTAAATATGTCTCAGATGCCAGAGAAAATGCAAGAACAAAATTCACCATGTTTTCCAGGAGCATTAAGTATTTTCTGAGTCAAGTTTTCAGCACAAACTGCTTCTGACCAATCACTTGGTTTCTCTGTCTTTCTCTGAGGGATAAGCCTCAGACTGAACCAACCTCTTTCACGGGAAATTTGCACCTGATCTGTTGGGGATGAGAAAAGAGGAAGACATTCTTGGTACCCCAACACACGGAGAAAGTCCTTGTATCCTAGGAACAATATGCTCACTGCTGTCTGAGGCATAGCACAGCCTCCTACTGGTCACAAGCACAAATGGCTGCTTGTCATTATACATCAGTTGGCAATTATTTCATAAAAAGAATGTTGAAAGCATCTGCCTCACATAAAGCACATGCCTAACACTAAGAATTCCAATATTTAAAGTACATTGATCTCCACATCCCTGGTCACAGGTCCCATCTAAGTCAGATTTCCAAAAAAGTAGGTTGTCCTTATTTATTACATTGAAATGAACATAATCATCATGTACCTATATCTGTAGGTAAAGTGCTTAGTAATTATATGCAGAGATGGATTTAACCTTCATACTATAGTCATTGTCAAATACTCTGATGACATCTTAATAAGTGACTGGTCCTGGTTATACACATGAAGGTAATGTTATTTATGACCAAAATGCCCAAGAGCTGTCGGTGCTCTACAAATAGGTATTCCAGAGGGGACATAAATCTGAAGCAGTGACTCCACACAGTCATCACAAATTGTATAACATGCTGCTTCAATAAGGAAATTTCCATCTTCATTTCTATCTATATTCCAGAACTTTGGGTTTTCTCACAATGAATCCTTTGTCTCTATGCTGTATGAGTCTCTAGATTGAGATGGAACCAAAACATTATGCTTGGCAAGGACAGACCATAGTCTTCCACTGGAACCTCTGACAAGGTTTTGTGGATGTTTTTAGCACAAATATAGCATATTTTTTAAACCATTATCCAATATAAGCTGGTTTTTGATCATGGGAAATCTTTTAGACTTTCATACAGATTTAATATAACAAGAAAAGGTTCAGAAATTCTGCCTTGCAAACCATAATCAAGGCAGCAAAGAAACCATGAGATGAAAAGTTGATATTTTATACAAATATATACACTTATGTCATATGTCAGAAAGTTGAAGAGATTTTTTATGACCAGACAGATTCAGAGGAACCACACAAGTCTGTATTATTACAATAAATTATAAGATAATGAAAGACTCTCAAAAGCTATGAAATCTGATACCTACAGCAAAATCCAGCCTCTACTACCTTGGGGTAAAAGGGAGTTTTCTTTAGGACTAAATCATCCACAGCTGGTTAAAGGTAGAGTTATGTGCTGCACTTGTCCACAATGTTACTTGCCCAATGTTAATAATTAAGACCAGGGTTCACAGACTTACACAGGTCAGACCGAAGCAGTGTTTCCCGTTTCCTCTGTTTTAAACCTTTGAGCTCACACTTCTCTCTGAAGTTTTCCCACTGAGTCCCAATTCATCAAGATCTGTAAACATGTGTCCAACCTGAGGTACAGGATAGTCCCCATAAAGGGATCAGAATTGCTGGGTGTGCTCAAACTCCAAACTCAAAGTTCATACAAAGCGTAAAACAGGAAATCTTCAAAGGAGTTGCAGTGAGCCTGAAAACTGCTGAGCTTTGCAGAACTTTACCAGATACACAAAAAGCAGAGGCTCTTCTACACTGCTGGTACAATCATGTTTGTGCAGCTGCTCTCTGAGATGTCCACCTGACGTGAATACAGAAAACTCAGTGCTGCATGAAGAATGATTTCCCAGTATTGTTTGACCATGAACAGACAATTCTGTAGACCCTTACACTCATAGCAGCAACTATTGTGCACTACCTGAGCCAGGGTAGTATTATGCATGCTTTATTCAAGATTTCTCCCTTTTCAATACATTTTGGAGTATCTTACTACAGAGAAGTTATATTGTTATTAGTAAATGAAAGCAGTGCCAGGGCACAGGTATGTATTAGCTGCCTGTGCTGCTTTTTGGCAGAATTCCTGGGGTTTTGCCTGGTCTATCTAGTACTGTCCCATGCTATTCCTGGGCACTGTGGCACATATACATCACTAATATATATGTAGCTTGAGAATTCAGGGAAGCACTAGCCCTTATTACAGCCCTGTTAGGTGCCTTACCTGTGCTATAAATAATGTACTAAGACTTAGAGAAGTCCAGCCTTATCAGGGCTGGATCATAAGCCACTGACCTCATGGGTAAATGTTGGGGCAACTCAGATTTCTAAGCATATACATAAGTGTGGGTTCAAGAAAAGGTGATATGTTGTAGGACTACCCAAGCTCTTTCAGCTCTTCTTTGATTCCTTCATGGTAAATGCAGAGAAGCAAGTGGAATAATCTTGTGGGTTGTGTCTGGCCCGAAAGCCACCAGTTGAGCTACCCAGTCCCCAGTTCCTGAAGACAGAATCAGCATTAAGCCACTGGGCAAACAAGAAAACCCTGGAAAAATCCATTTCCATTACTGAGGGCTTAGACTTTTTGTCCAGACACATGAGTGTGTTGTCCTCTAAAGGCTGATCTGTGTAAATGCATTTATGAGTTTATTAGACTAGAAAAGTACTAGAAAAAGTTCAATACTATAAAAGAACGCAAAAGTTTCTGTAGCTTTAATGAGAGGAATCTATTTCTCTCACCCTTTGCTTTCAAAATGGAGTGAGCATCAGGAAATGAAGAGTGAGAAGGGAAGGAAGGAAGGAAGGAAGGAAGGAAGGAAGGAAGGAAGGAAGGAAGGAAGGAAGGAAGGAAGGAAGGAAGGAAGGAAGGAAGAGGAGAAAGTAAAGAGAAAGAAAATATTAGATAAACCTTAGTTTATTTTAAAATGCCTTCCATTACTTATAATTCAGAGGTTCTTCTCCCAAAAACCCCACAGACTCATGCAAGACTTTTGTGTACATATGCATGTGTCTCTGTATGCAAGAGGGAAAAGCTGGTGTTTTAATTTCTGCTGAAACTTAAACCTTTTTCAAATCCCACTGATGACAGTAAAGTTGAGATTTCATCTATCTTTATTTTTTCAGGACCGAAAGGTTATACAAATCTCTCTTTAGCATTATAAGTTGGTTGGTTTGGGATTCAGAACAGATAAAAGAGCCTAGTTTCATGCTCAAGTGGAACTGAGAGACAGCTCTCAATTATCCAAGGTGATAGGAGGAAAAAAGAAGTTTGGAATAGTTAGAAAAGCAAAAACATAGCTGTAAATAAAAAAAATATATAAGGCTTTGAGAATAATTCACTATAGAAAAACCTGAAAACGGTGAACCAGGGTAACCCTGACCTACAGCAGATGAAGACAAACCTGCCTGGAGACTCAAGAGCTCTGAGACACACACTCAGAGACTGTATGGTGCAGGTAGTTGTTCTGGGAGATGGTGAAGCCTTGGATAGCCCCCAACACCCATAATCCTGCCACTAACTCAGCAGAGCTGAATGGTGATCAACAGGTTCTTCTGCTGGATCTGGAACAATGTTAACCAACACAATCATCAAGCCCCATCCTTTTCCTGGTAATGGCGTGCAGGTAGAACTGAAGCATGTCAGTGTGGGAAATGATTTGCATTAACTTGCATATCAATCAGTTCTCCAGTAGTTTTGCACTTCCCAGGCATTTAGTGCATCCAATCCTCTCCAGAGCAGAGAACCAGACCGGGTGAACCAAACATTTTCAGTTGTGTAGACCCCTGCTGTGAAGGGAAATGTTTCTGTCACATTTCAGAGGAGGAATGGAGACATACAGAAATTAAGACATTCCAAAAGATACATGAAAACTAGTCTAATAAACTGTATGGGCATGGTCCTAGATACTGGAACAGAATTGTCTGTAATGTTTGATTGCTACTGTGGTTCCTTATATGTATTTGGTCTAGATCAACTCGTTGTGTCCCAAACAATACCCAGGCACAAGTGAGCCTTATTTCAGTCAAGAGGATGTTCTCAGTTGGAAGCTTAGATATGGTCACTACCTGGCAGGTGAAAATGCTTGAACAATGGAGATGAAGCCAAGCTATGCTTATATTCATGATCAGGGGAGAAGCCTGGGCACTCTTCACTGTAGCCTCAGTTTAAAAACCTTAGGATGATTCACCTGTTTGGTGCATCTAGGAATCTAGGGTCATTTTAGGTGTTAAAGGACACCCTGTCTCATATTCATCTGCCACTCCCTCAGTTCAAGGGTCTTTTGTGAGACCTGCATCACATCTAATAACCTTATAGATACTCCAAATGTCCCATGGCATCTCTGGTGGTATGGGTAAACCTGTGTGTTCACTTTCCATCTCTCCTCTTGAAGCTGTTTCCTTTTGCAGAGACTGGACTGAGAATGAGGCCCCATGAGTATCGTTACCTAATGTAGTGGTTTCTGCATTAAACCAAAACTAGAGTTCTGGATCTAGGACCCCTGTTTTATGCATTTCACACTTAAGTCTGTTGATAAAGTGTCAAACCAGCCTTCAGCCTAAGGATCAGAATTTAGGACAATCCTCCAACTGGACCAAATGTCCAAAACTTTACATTAGTATTTTTCTTTATTTTAGACCCTATCTCCCTCCTGTTGAACGGAGAGAGTATGTATCTATCTACCTCTTCCATTCCACTGTTATATCTGAGCTTCCCACAGATTCAGCCGGGAACCTGAAAGTCATGCTGACATGTGTCTCCTTGGTTTTGACTTCATAACCTGCCCTTGCATCAGAACAGATTTATTGGGTTTTTTTAATTTTTGGCAGAAATCTTTTTTAGCTCCCCAAAATCTCATAACAGCTGGAGTTACCAGAAAACCCACTAAAAATTACCCACATCCTGTGCTGGGAAGCCAAAAAACATGACACAAAAAACTTACAAGGAGAAGACTTGCTGAGATTATACTCAAGAGATCTCTGTGTGTTTCTTGGCTTACACATACAGACTCCCTGACCTCATTAGTCAGCCTCTTAGTCTCACTTTCTTCACCTGTAAAATTTGGTATAGACATACCTTCTACATTTGTCTTTGGGACTCTTCTGTCTGTAAGAAACTGTAGTGTCTGCAAAGTTCAGATATCCTACTGATGTCACCCATCGTATAGGGACCCACTGATTACAGAAGTTGGATTTGATCATCTAACTTCGCAGTTACATTTCGTCAAGATGCAAAATCACATCTTTTTTATAGGATGAACGGTCTTCACACAAGTCTTATGAGAATTGGCTGAGGGAACTGGGGTTGTTTAACCTGGAGAAGAAGAGGCTGAGGGGAGACCTTATCACTCTCTACAGCTACCTGAAAGGGAGTTGTAGCGAAGTGGGTGTCAGTCTTTTCTCCTAAGTAACAAGTGATAGGACAAGAAGAAATGGCCTCAAGTTGTGCCAGGGGAGGTTTAGACCAGATACTAGGAAAAATTTCTTCAGTGAAAGGGTTATCAAGCATTGGAACAGGCTTTCCAGGGAAGTGGTGGAGGCCCCCTCCCTGGGGGTATTTAAAACATGTGTAGACATGATGCTTAAGAACATGGTTTAGTGGTGGACTTGGCTGTGCTAGGTTAATGATGATCTTAAAGATCTTTTCCAACCTAAATGATTCTATGATTCTATATATAGAAGATAAAGACAGCAAAATCGCAAAGGGAAAACTACTTTCTTGCACATGACACTTTTTTCAGTGCAGAAACCTTATAAAAACAGACAAAAAATAATAGGCTCAGAATGCTAAAGCTAGATAATGAAAGCAATCAGCATCCTCACAAATTATCCTATGTTTTGCCTAGCCATTCTGCTGATATGAAACAGCCTTCCTATGAAACCGTTTGAGACAAGAGTTTTGTCATTTAGCCAGTCTCTGAGCCTGAAGCTGTCAGCCTCCTGCGAGTGCCTGGCATCACACTGACAAGGTGACACAAAAAGCGAAAGGCTCAAGAAACCAGAGCCTCAGACTTTGGGAGCAGAGAGAAAGTAACATCCTTCTTTCTGAAGGGTGAAAGGGAGTAATGAAATGGGTTTTGAAGCTTAACTTTTTTTTTTTTAACCGTAATGAAGAGCCAAGCCCAGAGCCTTACTGGTGGGTTGCCTTTACAAATGCATGTACCCCCCCTCTTATATATTTTTCTCTCATTTTTACATTTCTTTGCTTATCAGGAGGTAAAGCAGCTGCTATCATAATTCAAGTCATCTTGATTAACAGCAGCAGCCTTCTGTTTGGATGCACAGACTGGAAGAAGCCTGGTGCACAATGAAGTTTGTGGGAAAACACCTCTGGTGCCCTCTAGAGTTCCCTGATTTTCATGGTCTCTCTCAATCTGGCTTTAGATTCAGCTTGCTGAGAGGGACAGCACTGGTTCCTAGTACTGAGGTACTAGTAAATAACAAATAGTTCCTTTCTTTTTTCTTTTTTTTTTTTCTTTCCCTTGGCTCTTTATTTACCAAAGGTATTGGAGTTCATTCCTCTGGAATTTTTCGCTCACTATCTTTCTCAGGGATTCCCTCCTTGATCTTTCCACAGCAAGGGTTCAACAACTTTCTCCTGATCTGTTGATGACCAAAATCTTTTTGGAAGGGAAATTCACAAATTTCTAATATTTCCAATGATTTCTATCATGAGTCTTATGATATCATATGCCCTTAAAGCCACAATTTATGGAATCAAGAGAACAGATGAGAACCTCTTTTCTTTATCTTCTTCATTAACAAATAAGTTCTATGATTACCAAGGAAAAAGAAAATATACATTCATCAAAGATGGAAAAAAGCTTGGAAAGCTTGATTTGTTTTTCAATCCAGTACTTAAGATTTCTTAAAATATTTAAGACATTCATTTTCCCAAAAAAAAGGAATGCCATCCCCTCATTTCCAAATTACTAGGTTACAAAGCTGCATTGTCCCTTGCCATCAGCATGATTATAATGCTTACTTCCCAGTCTTTCTCATTTAAGGAGAGCAATGGGGCTCCTCAGCTACGTTAGCTGCCTCACTGGAAAAAGTCTATGCATGGTAGCAAGTTGGATGAATCTCATTCATTTCTCTACCTTCCCATAGAGCAGAGGTGTGACCGTTAACTAAGTGAAAGGACAAACTGAAGGAGCTGATGGCTGTGTGAGGGACACGTATCCAGTCATCTTGGAACTGTGGTCTCACTGATGGATTTGGCTCTGCAGGTATTAATGGGTGGTGAGGCCACTTTTCATCCACAGTTAGCCAAAAGCTTGTACATCTTTTTCTCATTCAAAACCAGCAAATCACAGTGTTATCCAATGTTTTATTGGAGGATATAATGTGCTATGGTGGAAACATTTCTTGGCAAACACCCAAGGGTTTCTGTGAGTGCCATGTGCACCACAGTGTCGTGGCTTAATCTTCGGTCTATAGCTCAGAAATACTCCATAGTCACAGTCTTGGATATTTCAGATATGTTCCTTGGGCACTTCTCCTAGTGAGGAAAATCAGTCCCAAGGTCTAACTTATACAGAGCTGAAATAGAATCTTTTGGAAATACGGGGATGAGGCATCAGCTCTAACACTCTCTTCTTTCTTTCTCCATTGCTTTTACACATGGTTAAAGGAGGTCCATCTGCTCAGGAGAACATGTCCTTAACACACCTGTTTGGTTATGAACAGAAAACAAGCGTGAGGTCCTACTTTGCAAGGCAACATTTGTATGTGCTATTTGTCACCCTGATCCTATAGACTACAATGTCCCAATGTTTGCCTTGACTATCAGTCTAATTTGTGTCATGGTCAGGCATACTGGCCTTCTGAAGTAAAGTTATCACCATCTAATTCTCAAGGCACCCTTCACAAGACAGACCTTGAAATCAACAGAAGCACCTCAAAGTCAATATAGGCACCTCTAACTTAGTATGTTACTTATATCAGTAAAGAGATTAAAATATTTTTCTATTTCCTTTACAGCAATCAAAAGTCTTATCGGACCTTATTATTTGTCATCCACCATGTGTTGTTAAATTTGGATAACCATGAAGTGATTTTCACATTCAAAGTTCTGAGAAAGTTCTAACAATAAGTTCAACCTTACTTTTTCTTCACTGTTACTGTTTTAAAGTATTTGTTTATTTTAAACAAGGGTGTAAATATTCAGTGCAGATGGCCTCTTCCCCCCCACTGAGAGGGAATCTGTTTCTTTTGCCACGTGTAGGAGTTTCACCAGCCTGGGGTATGGAGGAATCCTTGAGGTAGTTGCCAGACAAGAGTCTAAGCCTTCAGGCACACTTGGATCTTTTCACTTTTAAGTAAGGCCATCATTAAAACATGAGCAGACATAATTGCATCATAGCACTGGGCAGAATTGCAGGCAGGTCTGGATGTCCTTAAGCACAAGGTTTTATAATATGTTTGCCTGATGTTCATTGTCTTCTTTCTGCAGCTCTCCATGCACAGTACCAAACTCAGAAATTTTAGCCTTGCCTTTTAGAACAATAAGGTTAGCTTATAAGAGTTGCAGTGAGATGCACTACAAAGCTGAGAATACCCAGAAGACCCCATTATGAAACTACCGTGTTTAATTTTAGGCTTTTAAACCAAAATGAAAGTATTATAATGAAAGAAACTCGTTTCATAGGTGTGGACCATACTAAAAATGAACCAATTTCAGTGGAAGATAAGTTAGTTTGAAAAATCAGGCAACTACACTTGACTTTCAGGAAAAATATTTGAATGCTTTGTCATTAATTTTCTGTCTGTCATATCTGATTTAAATAATTTAAAATCAGATTTTCTCTCCAACTTGAAACTTACTTTCTTCAGCAAAGGGAAATTACACAACTTTCTTAGATTTTTCAGAGACTTTAACTTGCAGAGAAATAAAGTCCACCAAAATTAGAGCAAGGGGAGTGACTGATAAAAATGTAAGATGAAGTAGAAGATAATATCTCTCAGACTTTTTATACTCATTACCTAAATTGAGGCTAAAAAATAGAACCTCACAGGAGCATGGCAAGGTGGGCTGGTCAGAAATTTTCCAGAAAATGGTTTCTCTTAATAAGCTTCATGGGAAAATTAACAGGCTCTGCATATCCCTATCTGTGGAGAAGAATACCTTTATCAGGAACTGAAAGCAGAGTTGCCATGAGACTCTGCAGCACCATTTCACTGAAAAGGGTTGGCTTTTTTTATAAGAAATACGTTATTTTAAAAAAAAAATGCCATATTTGATGATTAGTAGTACATAAGAGACTAAACTGTAAAGGAGATAGACCCCTAACTTATCCCACAAAATCCTTTTCCTATGAAGACTAGTTTTCAGACCAGAAGTTTAGGATTCTGATCAGGATTAAATACCCATATCTAGCTGTTTCAACATAAGTTGGATGTCTAAGCTTCCCATGTAGTCAATTAAGATCTAGGACAAGGTATAGCTGAGTAAACAGTAGCATGCAGCATCTTTTTAGATGCTATTAGGTATGCCATCAGTCCATGTCTGCTTTAAAAAGGTGCTGTTCTCCTGTAAGCGCTCTGCTTTACCTGCTCACCTGATGCAGATGTCTTGTTATAATAGGGCATCTCAAATAGCTCCAAACACACATTTTTATTCATCTTGATGGAGCCCTCAGTGTAGCCAGAAGAATGGTGCATCTCACCATAAAGGAAACACGTCCATTTCATGCGCTAAATCTTTTTCCAGACTTCTTTGACTCTATTGAATAAAGCCCCAGGGCTTAATTCAGTTACTTAAACATTGGTATCTTGTGTCACGTGAGATTCACAAGGGTAACCTGCCTGGAGTCAAAACACTGAGAAGCAAGGTAGACTTAAGTCTTCTATCATATCTAGTAAATCTGTGCAGATTTTTCAGATGTCATCGTTCATCTCAAATCACTGTAGACTCTTACATGTAGGAAACTACATTAAGTCCCCTTTGATGGTAATGGGAATTTAGGCACCGTTGAAGTACACACCTACAAGTTGGCACCTACATTTATGTACCTTGACATCAGATTTTATCTCATTCTGGAATTTTCTACAGTATTTTTCAGCATTTGAGAACATTAAAGATTTCTATCCTTGTTTTTAGCTGTATAGAGCATTTCTGAGACAATCCCTGGAAAGTTTCACTGTAGTACTCCCACGTTATTCTTCAGGGTGTATTGAGCTATCAGATGAACATAGTACTATTCCTTTTGCTCAGGAGTCAAAAGGTTCAAAGAGAGCAAGCCAGAAGATTTCTTTTCTATTCAATCCTTTGTTAAACTTACTATTTGCATCTACTGGAAATGAATGATTGCAGATACTACCAACTTTTAAAATTGATAAACTAGTTTCTTTTACATGCAAGATCATAAATACTTTTATATATGTCTCTGTATAGTCAGTTCCCCAAATCAAGACCCAGAAGAGCACACAAGCAGTGTAAAAATCATGAGAGATTATAACTAGTAATGATACACTTGAATTTCCTTTTTCTGTTATTGTAAGCTCCATCACATTTTCATTTTTCTGGACTTATGAAGGCTAGAAATGATGATAAAATGCAATACAAAATCTTGAAATCGCTTGACGCATAAAAGGACTTGAAAGGGTTAAAAATAATCTTATTTATAAGCTAATGCTGATCTTGTTTTTACTACTATTAAGAAGGATGATGATAATGATGATTTTTATTTTCCTGGTATGCCAGGTATTTCTAAAAAAAAAAATACTGAAGCAAGGTATGTTTACCTCTTTTTAATGCTAAATGTAAAAGATGCAGCTATTACTACAAGCTCAAACTTCAAGAGTCCAAACTTCAAGAGTCATGTGGCATTATTAATTGATGTCTGCAAAATAGTTCTTGTAAATATTTAATTATCATTTTCCTCTCATTGCTAACTGGGGATAAACATAAATTCCTGCTTTTAAAAGTGCCTGGAGACTGGTGGATAAGTATTCTCAAAGCGAGTTATTTGTTAATAGCCTTTGGGAAACCTTTTATAAAAGACTGGGCCACTCCCAATCTGAAATGGAGAGATACTTCCAAACGGAGCTCTCATTTTGGTTAGGACTCCCATATGTTTAATGTCTTCCCTAGGATACCAGCTTTCCTAGCAAACAGGGCTCCCATGTCCAGCAGCCAGAAAGACCACCCTAAAAGATATCTTGGAGCCTTCCCTATGGGTTTGGGGTGTTTTTGATACTTCTGGCAATTGTCCATGTCCTGTATAACCTCTTTTCCCTTGGTCCCTGCTTTTTCACTTTTTTCTAAAACAGCTGGAAAGACTGAGAAGCCAAAGTGCTGAGGACAGGGGTTCTCACTGAGGTGAAATGTTCCCATTTCTGACCTACCTGTGGTTCTCCATTAGAGCAGGGTTTACCGATGTGGTGCCTAAGACACCCAGAGAGTTACTGCAGGGACAAGATCCTAACTAGCATGGGATGGGAAACAGTTATTGTTTTATCAGAATCACCGTAATGTTTTGTTGTGGGGGTTTTTTTCTCACCCAAACCAATATAAAGTATTGATTTCTCAAAAATGTCCGCAAACTCAGAAATGAGCTGCTGTTCCTCTCCTTGTCTTCTTTCTGTCCTGAGCAGAAGTGGCCTAACTGAAATCAGACTTTTAAAAACTGCAATGATATTTTAACCTTTGAAAGAATTTTTCATTTATGTTACTAAATGAAAATTAAAAATCTGGAGGATTTGTTTGGGTTTTTTTCACTAGCGTTTATCAAAATGCATCATTATAATAATGAGAATAATTTGTTTGCTTATAATAAGGTGTCTAGTACAATTTGAGTTTCCCTGGCCCTTACATGAACATCTTATACTGTACACATAATATTTAGGTAAATAGGGCTGAAGTCGATTGCCTAAAAGCTGGTCTCTAGCACCATTTCTGATATCCTAAGGTAGCTGAGACATTCTCACAGAGATGAGGATCTAAGAGACAGGACCTGTGGGAAACTTGCACATTTCTGGATCTGCAGGTGGAAGCCAGGCTAGATGCCCAAAACATCTCAAGTGACTGTGTGCACTGAAATGCTCCTCTAAACTGATATGAGATTAATCCACTACAGCTCTGCCTGTTGGAGCTGCCTCTCTACCTATTAGCTTCATTAATACATCATTTCAGTAGCTGTTAAGTGAGGAACACCGCTGAAATTCAGCTACTTTGCAGTGCAGAAAAACAACAAGCAAAATTCAGTGTTATCTTGAAAAGAGCATTTGGATGAAAGGTGCAAGAGGGCAAATCTATATCAGTAAATTCAACACCACCAGGGCAACATTGTTGGGACCTGGTTATTTTTACTTTTAACTGGTTAGGATGGACCGTGAGTGTAGCCTGGCTGAACTATCCCTGTGTGAAAAATTTCCTAAGCATTGTTTGGTCATTGGTTGGTCATTGTTTGGTCATTCAAAGTCAGGTTGGACGGGGCTCTGAGCAACCTGATCTAGTTGAAGATGTCCCTGTTCATTGCAAGGGCATTGGACTAGATGACCTTTAAAGGTCCCTTCCAACCCAAATGATTTGATGAATTTATGGTTGATTCTGTGATTCTGTGATTGATTCTATTATTCTATTAACATTGGCCAGGGACTATTCTCAATACGCAGTTCTGATTCCACCTTGTTGGATGCTCAGAGGGTTTAGCAGCACAGATATGGCCAAACCATGCCAGTTGTGCTGTGGCTCAGAGACAGCACCTCGGCATTGCTTAATTTCCTAGTATAGATGCAGCCATACATCCATGTAGAATAACCAGGTCTTGTTGTTCAAGATCCTGATCTAGGAGAGTGAATAAACCACACAGAATGGGTTTAATTTACCTGAGAAAGTGGGAGCCAAACCTTCTGGGACGGGAAAAAGTAGCAATGCTGAAGAGCCTAGGGCACGGAGCCTCTTTTGGCCTCTCTGAAGTCAGCAACTCTGTGTCAATCTGCATCAGCTGAGGATCTGTCCTACGGTGTTTCAGAACTGAAACTCCTACCAAAACCAACCTTTGAAGCTGTATGTAGTCTGCTCTTCTGCTCTACTCTTTTCTTCTCTGTTTCTCCCATAGGTAATAAATAGTTTAGAGAGCAAATCTTGAATTTCACTATAGCAAAATGAGTAAACTCTTCCATGTATGTGAGTGCATTTATATTTATGTGCGTGTGTGTATTTCTTTTTTTCTTTTTCTGTCTCCTTCCCATTTGTAGTTTGATCACTCATGGCTTTGGAACTCCTGCAATATGTGCTGCCCTAAGCACTTTCCAAACTGTTCTCAGTGAAATGCTGAACTACTTGGAAAAGCACACATCGCACAAAAACGGAGGAGCGGCGGAATCCGGCCAAGGACACGCCAACTCTGAGAAAGCCCCCCTGCGGAAAACTTCAGAGGCTGCTGTGAAAGAGGGCAAAACAGAAAAGACAGACTAGCTACATCAAACAGAATCTATTTCAAGAGAGTCTTGCTGCTGATATTTTTTTTAAATATATATATCATTGAGGGCAATTTATCTCCAGTGGACCAAATCCAAAAAAGGGGGAAAAAAGAAAAAAAAAAAAAGAAAAAAAAATCAAAAAAATAAAATTAAAAAGAGAAATATTAAAACAGAGGGAAATAGAGAGCGTGAGAGAGGAAAATATTCAACCCTAAGAACAGCAGTGTACAGTAATTGTGTGATGAAAATGTCACTTTTTAAAAATTTATGTTGCTCTATACTTTTTCGTGCACGTAGTATTTGATTGTTCTGAATGATACACTAACACTGTTTTTATAAGCACTTCTGGACTTGGCTGAGGTGGCACATGAATTTTGAAGCACTTTCTTCTCCGGCAGCACAGTTAGGGCCAGCACATCGGTTGTGGGACACACAGTTCCAGCATCCTGGTTTTGCTTGCATGCTGGATAGATTGAAAGAAGGGCTTCCTCTGATCCATCAGAAATTCCTGATCTACTCACCATTGGGAAAACAATATGGAAACCTGGCAAAAGAGGAATTCTTGGGTCGTGGGACAAAATGAACCGTTGATGTTGGGGGCTGCTCATCCCTACGTGGGAATGTACAATAAAGCTGCACTGGAATGAGGCCAGAACCTGTTGGGAATCTGTCCTGACCATTCAAGCAGCAGCCATGGTGTCTCTTGTGAAAAGAGCATGGCAGACTAAAATGAAAAAAAAAACCCTTGACAGTTTCAGTAAGAGCCCTGATCCCCCTGTGAACTTCAGATTAAATGACAGCATGGGCTTCTGTCCTCTATCTTCTCAGCCCCTGGTCCCACAACTCTGCAGTCTGCCACACCTGGGTCTCTGTTCAACAGGATCAATGCAGGCAATTGGAGTCACCTTTTGTGTTGCCTTGATTTTATGATGCTTTCTTTTCTTCAACAGCTTGTTTCTGCAGCTTTATTGTCTTTATAAATCCAGCTGAGGTGCAGAGGTCTAACAGAATCCACTCACTTAATGAAAAGAAAATAAAATAAAACCAAAATGACAAGACAGATTGGCTTGGTCCACAGCAGCCTAATGGTAATAACCTTGCTAATGTACTTTTGAAATATTACTTTACCACCTATCACATATCCTCACTCAGAAAACATTGAAGGCATAATCTGAGCTCAAGCCTCTTTGAGTCAAGAGGTTTTTTCCAGCCACTTTCTAACTTCTTCTTCAACAAGACTTTTATTCCATTCCTTTTCTTCTTTTTCTGACATCATTTTCTTGAGAAAGTTAGGAAGGACTGGTATTACAGGGTGGGGTTATGCTGGCTATCTAAACTCGTTTTAAGATCAGCAGAACCAGACATTTTCTTCCAAGGGAAAATTCATCTCTTTCTATGGTAGGAAATAATATTAGTTGTCCACGTGTAAGTGCTTAGAACCATTTGAGACGTTTTAGGGTATATAAGACAGCCACAGAGTTTTGACAGATATGATGTGAAAACTAATTGGACTCACCTGGAGGAGGAGCTGGAGGATCCCAGAAGACAGCACTAGATACCTATGGGTGGCCACTTGACTTGCACACCAGTTGCCTAGGACAGGTAGAAGGGATCATCTGGAAGTGCCTGTCACACTCCACAGATAATAGTTGGACTGTATTGGTGGCATTTTACCTTGTACGTGACTACAACTGGATTAACCACCTTCCACTCCCTATAATCAGTGGAGAGAAAAAGGCACTTACAGTATGCAGTTTATCCCACCTCAAAGCAATGATGAATCGTGCCCTGAAAATGTGTGCTTTTCTCAACTAGGTATAAAGGAAGGTGAAGATAGATGCACTTATACACATGTCTACATCTGGCTTGCTAGAACTAGTTAGCATGCATTACCTCTTGGATGACTTTCTTTAGACTTCTAGGGACTATGAAAACTTGCCAAGGGCATTTACAGCTATGATGTAGGGAGTGAAACTGAATTAACAAGATCAGCCTCACCTTCCAAATGTGTGGAAGGAAATAGAGCACTTATGGCATGATCCTGTTCCTCTTAAGGTCAGTAAGGACATTGCCCTCATGGTGAGAAAACACTCTAGAAACTAATGAGTCCCTATTTGCTTGCATAAGGAAATCTAAAAAAAAAAAAAAGAATCCTATGATTTTGCCCAGATTTGTCCTTGTTCACAGTAGGTATATAACTTAGATACCTACTTTAGTGCTATCTAGGCACCCTCTATGCATTGAGGGAAATAGATATATCTCCATGGGATTCCACCTGCTTAAGACGCTAAGATCAGCTAAGTGCCTAACAGAACTTAAACTTTACTGAATTAATTTTTCACTCCAGCACCTCTGCAGAAGTCAATTGAATGATCCTCAGAGACGTCTTCGATAGAAACATTGTGGAACTGTTCTAGAACATGAAATACTTGCGTGTGAAAGTAGGTAACCAGGACTGAAAGTGAAAAGGAAACTCATTCTGCTTTTTCTATTGCCCAAACTGAGGGAGAGAAAGGGAGAGTGGGTAAAAAGTAAAAATTTGACTGTGTCAGATGTGCACATTTGCCACACAAAAATGTATTGTAAAGGAATTTAATTGTGGTCCTCTACTTCAAGATGTGAATAACTTTAAATCAGGTTTTGATAGAGGGGAAAAAATAGAAGAAAAAATGTTTTAAATCCTTTTCAATTTTTTTCACTAAAATATAAATCTTCTGGAGAAGGAGGAATGACTGGCTGTGTAGATTGTTCTGTAAACCTGTTAAGAAAGCATAATTTTATTACAATCAAATTCAAATGTCTGATATTGGAAATAGTATGTATACAGCATTGTTTGGAATATTTACCTATTCAGGATATGGTCTGCGGTCCCAACAATAATTTATTTAAAGACTTGCATCTTTTGTTATTACATAATCACTATGAGCCTCTGCTCTGCAGGCAACAGATTGTTTTTTACCTGGATTACCATTTGATCTATTAATATTAATAAACCTGAGCACTCTTGAAGCCCCAGAACTTCCAGTTTTTGAGTTGATGATCCCTACATATTTTTGGCAAGGTTCAATACAGATCTGATTCAACCTGATTGAACTGCCATATATTCTTACCATTAAGAGACTACATGCATTTATATCCCCATCCTTCTGGTTTTCCCTTTAGTATCTTAGCACATTTTAAAAGCAAAGTTGTTTTTAAAAGGAAGCTGTGAGGTTTGTTGACATTCTCTGCTATTTATTTTTAACTGTACTTAAGAATTTTATTGAGAGAAAAAACAATTATTACTGCCTTTTCTGCTGAACTAGCTATCAGAGAAGTTTGGTGTCAAAATGCCTTTGGTTTTTTAATTTAGGACTTCCAGTGTGATTTTAAACAATGAATTCACTGATGTTCCTGTTAGAATCTCATCCTAAATTCTCACCCACTTATACGTGCCCAATGTTCCCATGTTGTCTTTTTTTCTTTCTTTTCTTAGTCCTTGTCTCTAAAGTAATGTTGCAATCTCAAAACACGTTCATGAATTAGAACAGCCTGAAGGAGGGGCATAGTTTGATGTTAGTGGGTGCTCACTGGTAGCAAATTCAATATATTTATACCTTTTTGACTTTGAAATTAACCTGATCTGAAAAAAAAATAAAGAAGTTCTCCCTTTGAGAGGTCATGGAATTGTTTATTCCATTCAGGTCAAAAGGATCAAAGGAATACAGAAAAGTGTCCAAACTTCCGTGGCCAGGACAATGAATCATTATGATTTTTGAAACTCCAAAAATAGATTCATAGCTCAAGTGTTGTCTGAGTATTTGGATCCTGTTGTACTTCAGCCCATTGCTTAGCTTTGTATGCGTTACACCTTTCCCACCACAAAGCTCAAAACACTTTAAGTAGGTCTCTGAACTTACTTCTTATACTAAGCCCTGACACATTTGACTTACGAAGACCGGCTGTTGATACTTGGATTTATCAGCAAATCACTTGTGGAGTAAACACACTGACTAACCGCATACCTTTCTTTCTAGAGCAAGGTATTGCTCACTGTGAGTACAAACAGCTCATGTGTCGACTAAGCTTAGAAGGTAAGTCTCTGGCAGAGCTAGGAGTGACATTCTCACCTTCAGCCTCTGTCCTAAGATTTGGATTGCTGTTCACAGTCCTCCATTAGTATCATTACACGGCAGAGATGTGTAGCGAAGGGGGAATTTTATGCAGCTGATGAGAACTGGAACAGCATTCCCATGGCCTGTAAAGGGGGGTGAACCACAGACAAGCAGTGAGGACCCTGCCACCTACAACTGAAGACTCTCCAGAATTTTGTCCTTCGTGCTGCCATCTTAAACCTTAACTCCTTCTAGGTGTCATTCTGTTGCCTTGGAGAACTGGAACAAGAGGTGAATTTGGACCTTTAATTTACTTCTTTTTTAAAGGTAAACTCCAACAGTCATTGGGAAAAGACTTCAGCTCTCCAAATCAACAAGGAATCTGCTCTTTGAAGTTTCTCTTTAAGTCTCTTCCTAAAAACAAAAAAATCTGCTAGAAAGCAGGCACAATGTATAGTCCTTCCAAATCCTGGACCTCTGTGTAAATATTACCCCAGCTCATCTCTTCCTTTGAACATGACTCAGTGGCACAGCTGCAGCTCACAATTTTGCAGCAAGGCTCAAGAAGGTTTATTGTCCTAAGAGCCAATTTCTCTAACTGCTTGTTTGTTTGTTTGTTTGTTTGTTTCCTAATACGAACAAGCAGTTTTGGTCTTAGATGTCTTAGCTATCCAAAAGGGCTGCTGATTAATTACAAGATCATTTGATTTTCATTTATCCTTGGGAGATATAGTTCTGCTGCTCTAATTCTTTATTTTTAAGGACAAGAAGAAACAGCATTAATAGAAGACACAAGCCTGCAATGCAAGGAAGAATCAATAAACATAATTATACCGTAACTGTATTTATAAAAATATCCTTTGCCTCTGCCCTCATCACAGGTTCAACAGGACTTCAAGTATAGCTGTGTGGGGAATAGGGGAGGAAGATAAAGTCATTTTCCTTTGCCAGGTGAAAGTCATTCGAAGAGGTCTGATCTTTGATCTTTTTTTATTGCTATTCTTTACTTTTCTTTATTTTGTACAATTGATTCTGTTCTGTACAGCAGCTGTTGTGATTGTATTTAAATGTGAGTGTGCACTTTGTCACCAACAAACAATGTCCTTTTTATTGGTTTGGGGTTTTGGTTGGTTTTGGTTTTTTCCTTCCACTTAATTTAACTTAATTGATAATTCAGTGGTGAAAAACATAATCTTTTATATTTCTATTTCCTATTACAAGCTACCTGTTTTACATGAGTCTATGAAGATAATGACCACATTTGATCAAACATTTCACGGCAATAAAATCTATGTTGATTTAACCCTGATTTGTCTGGTGCTTGAAAATAATTTCCACCTCTGGATAAATAAGGACAGCCAAACCTGGCTAGGAACCAGATCTACGACATTGCAGGACCTAGAACGTCCATCAATATATAAGACATACAACGCAGAGGAACAGCAATAATATTGGGATTAAAGGTGGGATCTATCCCACCTAATTGAAACTATATTAAATAGTTATTTCATCTAGAATCTGTTAACCAGATTTCATTCTTGGTGTACCAAGAGAAAGATAAAATGCAAGGAAATTGATATTGTCCCAAAGCAAGAATCAAAGCTAGATGGGATGATTTACATTAGATTAGTCTCTCTCATTTGACCACAGGGGAAAAGTAGCAGGAATCCTAGTGCCTATCCATCGGCCATGGATGCAACCTAGAAAAACAGGTAACCTTGAATACTTAATGTTTAGGTGACCTGACTATATCAACATGTATGCCTTCAGAAGTGCCTTGCCCACGATTTGCTGGCAATCAAATCCACATTTCCACAGTCTCAAACTAATTCTTTAATCTTCACCCCGCAAGCTTACAGCAGTTCATTTCCAAGTCCTACTTCAGCCAAGGGTCTGGGTTAATTGCCAATGCTCCCACTCCAGACATCCATCCCAGTGTTGTGGCACAAGGTTTGACTCTTCCCAGGCAGAAACAATGAGAGTCAAAAAAAAGAAGTCTTTAGATGTAAATAACATCCTCTTTCGGGTACAAGTTGAAGTAACTCTAGCTTAGATGTTTAGCCAACTTTCCAAAACAAATAGATCTGGAAAGTTTTACTGAAAAAAAATCAAAAAGAGGGTTTTTTTAAAGCAATTTCCTAGACGTACTCAGTTTCAAATCTGTTTGGGAATCTGATGACAGCCCTTCTTTCTGTGTTGTTTCAGTTCTTGCAGAAATGACTTTATGAGTAATTCTAGACAATGACACACCAAGGGCAAAGCTGCAATGGTAGAAACTTCAGAAGGATTTCAGGTGGAAAAGGAAATGGTTTGGGAGGCAGTTCCCACATGTTTAAACTTGGTTTATCCAACCCCTACCTCTGTTCCTTAACAAACGAACTCCCAGTAATTAATATTACCCATCTAATCCTGTGGGAAATAAAATTTCCCAGGTGCTACAGTGAATTCTTCTGATCAGTTCTGCATGTGCTCTTCTCCAAAGTCAGAGAAAACACAATTGTGACAAATTCATCAGTATTTTAAATACAATCACATGAGATATTGCGTCTCCCATCTCTCTTCACTTTGGTGTGTTAATTTTCCACTTGCTCCATTAAAACAAAAAGAAGACAAACCTACTGGGATTTTCAGAAGTGCAGTGCCAAAATATATGTCAATGTGCACAAGTAGCCTCTAATTTGTAGACACTGCACCATACAAGGAGATGAAAAGGAATAAGTAATTGGAAAAAAAATCACCTCTATCAGACTGCCTATAGAGATCTTGTGTAAATGAAAACTGCATATGGAGAGCTTGTATAAATTTGCATTCAAAGTAAGTGACCAGGCAAAAAAGGGACCAAATCTGTAAAATGCTGAGTGTCCTGAACTCCTAGAATTAGCAGAATTGATGAAGTATATGCAATGGTATTTGTCCATGTGTTCAACAACAGAACTCACACTTATGCTAGAGAGGGTGGATGTTCACTTATATTTTGATGGAAAATGCAGTCTAGTTTCCAGGTAGGCAGCAAAAGCCAAATCTAACAAAATGTCTAGCCTCTTAACTGTTATTTACGTTCACCTTCCTTTAGAAAAGACATGAACAGGAGATCAATGGGAACTTCAAGCTTTAATGGAAATTGTTGCTCTAGGCAAAGGTTTATGTTGGGTTTTTTAATGGAAAGATATTTGAATTAGTGATATATGAAGCAACTCAAAATACAAGCTTCTGGAGAAAGCATTATTAGGCTTATACCACAGCATGGAACAGAGTTCTGCTCATTCAGGATCTAGTATGCTAGGACAACCTACACAAAGACAATTAAGATATAGTTTGCTGTCATTTTATACCAACAGACACACTGGGGGCATGATTCAATCACCCACATATAAGCATCAAGTGACATTTTACACAGCCTTGTCTATCCTGCCTGGTTTCCCACTGTTTCTCCAGCAGGCTTGAGGTCTCTCACATCTTCACTGCATCTATCAATCATTTGGGTATATCTTGGATACTCAAGGAAACCTGAAAGAGTACTAAACATCATTTTTCAGCACACACACATATGCAGTACAGTCTACACACACAGTACCCTTTTGATTCCGTTGCCCACACATAGGCATCTTCTGCCATTTTAGCAGCCCAGGTGTACTCTGCTTGGTGTCCATCTGCCACTCCAGAATAGAATGTGCTTCCCATAGATCCCTGTGGATCCATCTTAGCAATGTATATTAATACATGATGGGGTGGGGTAAAAAAGACAGAACCAGACTCTGCTGAGTAATGTCCAGTGATAGCACAAGAAGTGATGGGCACAAATTGAAATATAAGAAATTCCATTAAAACATAGGAAAAAAATTTTTTACTGTGAATTTATTTGAACTCTGGACTAGGTTGCTCAGAGACGTTGTGGAGTCTCCATCCTTGAAGATACTCAGAGGCTGACAGGACGTGGCCCTGAGAGATGTGCTCAAGATGGTCATCAAGACGACCCTTTGAGCAGGGTAGGTGGACTACATGATCCTGAGGCCCTCTTTCCATCCTTAGCTGCTCTGTGATTCTGTGAACCCTTTGGGCTCAATTCACTTGACCATACAGAGGACCAAGCAGCTTTTGAGATAAATAAGGTATCCTGACAAGTCTGTATGCACTTTTGCAAAGAGGACATACATCACATTTTCCAGCCTCACCCTGATTCCTTAGATACTCTAGTCCATAAATACATGAAACTGTGTAAAGAGCAGCTGCCTTGCATCTATTTTAGTTACATATTGGTACCTGTGCCAGTACAAACCAATGTACTGTACACAAACAACTTCATCACTTTATGAAACTCAACTTCTGCATCTAAAACCTTGGACTGGTCATAGAATGGCAAGAGGATGAGTTCGATTACTATTACCATCCAGAGCCATCTAGTTTTCATGGGTTTTTTTTTAATTAATTAATACATTTAACACAAATATTAATGAACCACTCTGGGCCATCATTATGGCCAGTTAAGTAAGGAATTATCAAAGCATTGAGCCTTTGCTAATTAATATACAGTGTGAAGCCAGTAATAAAACTACACAGAAAATTGGAAATGGTCAGTAGGGAACATGTCAGTAGAACTGGATGTTCTGTGAATAAACTGCTGGAAGTATGCCAAAATATTATCCTTATTTGTCAAATCTGGAGCTGGGAAAAAAGTGGGAAAACTTTCCCTTGAAAATTGCCTATGATGTGAAAATAAAAATGAAAGACAAACAAATAATCCTTTATTCACCAGGAAAAAAGTTGCATAGTGAACTAGGGAAAGGTTCATTGTTACAAAATGAACTAGGTTGAGAGCAGCCCTGAGGGGAAGGACTTAGAGCTGTTGGTTGATGAGAAGCTCAACATGACCCAGCAATGTGCCCTTGCAACCTGAAAAGCCAACTGTATCCTGGGCTGCATAAAAAGAAGTGTGACAGCAGATCGAGGGAGGTGATTCTGGCCCTCTACTCCACTCTGGTGAGCCCCAACCTGCAGTGCTGCATCCAGCTCTGGAGCCCTCAGCACATGAAAGACATGGACCTGTTGGAGAGGCTCCAGAGGAGGCCACAGCAATGCTTTAGAGGGATGGAACATCTCTCCTATGAAAAAAGGCTGAGAGTTGGGGCTGTCCAGTCTAGAGAAGAGAAGAGAAGGCTCCAGGGAGACCTTATTACAGCCTTCCAGTACCTGAAGGGGGCCTACAAGACTTTTTACAAGGGCAGGAAGTGGTAGGACAAGGGGTAATGGCTTTAAACTGAAAGGGGGTAAATTTAGATTAGCTATAGAGAAGAGGCACTGGAAGAAGTTGCCCAAAGAAGTTGTGGATGCCCCATCCCTGGAAGTGTTCAAGGACAAGTTGGATGGGGCTTTGAGTAACCTGGTCTAGTGCAAGGTGTCCCTGTCCGTGGCAGGTGGGTTGGAACTAGATGATCTTTGAGGTCCCTTCCAACCCAAACCATTCTATGATCATATCAGGAAAACAGTTTAAAAAACAGCATGATTATTTTGATTCAGACTGAAAGGGATTAGGATGAAATTTCTCTCCCTTTACTCCTGTTAATTAAAAATGAAAGTAGAAATGCTATGTGACAAAACCACTTTTGAAAACTGCATCACAAGAACATAATGCTTGTGGTGGCACCAAATGTTTTGAATAAAGAAAAAAATCTTCTGTCTGCTTAATGAGCAAAGTATACTATGGTAGCAGAAGAAGGGTCTGTGGGTCCAATCTTGTCATTCCGGAGTAGAATGAAGAAAGGTATGACTGACCTTTGCCTACTTTTCATTGTTACTACAGCATTAGTTTTTAACTGTCTTTAATCTGCCTTTCACTGAGCCTGTTGACAAAACCACAGCTTTGCGCAGGCCTCTAATTTCAGGCATAGAAGTCGGGTATCTATTTAGACTGGTTGTTTAGATCATCTTCATCGACTGTAGAAGAAGCCTGGCTTGACTAAATGCCCAACTTTTAAGTAGAAAGAAAAAAAAACATTTAACCCACCTTCAGTTAAAATTAAATGAAAGAAACATTTAATAGCCATTCGTTCAGCTCAGAATTGAATTGGTGCCCCTGGAGGAAGAGTTGTAGCAATCTTATCTGTAATCCACCCTGTCCTCCGGTTTTACAGGTTCAATTCATCTAAAAGACTGGATGATGTTTTAAATTGCAGTTAGTTAGTTGATATTACAGCCTCTGCTCCAGATTCTTGACTGTTACTAAACTGCTTAGCTAGGCTCAAGGTTGTTGTCTTGAGAAAAAAAGAATCAGACCCCCTCAGAAATGGCTGTTGCATAGACACATTCAAGAATTTGCACATGAAGGATATTTCTCATGACAACCAACAAGCTCATAGCAAAACTACGCCAGTGGGAAACCAAGCAATCCCAGATGAAGTTCCAATGCATTTTTTTGTTTGGTTGGTTGAGCTTTTTCATTAGTGCTCCTGAACAGTTCCTGGGCTGTTCTCTGATTCTGAGGCCAACTGTCATGGTCTAGTCATACCTGTGCAATAAAACTTCCAAAGATTCCAAAATATAATAGCCATGTTCAAACCAGTAGCCACAAACCAACCAGGGAATGGTCCCTAGTCAGTGCTTAAAAAGTGTTTCCGCCAAATAACCAAGGTAGTGATGGGTTCCCTGTCATGTGGTGTCTTCACAGCAACACTGGATGCCTTTCTGCACGACACAGAGGCAGCAGGACCAGATGATCTAGATGCCCTTTCAGCTATTTCAAGCAACAAAAAGGGCAGTGAATATATTTCAGTCTGTATTTATTGGTACATATATTTGCAGCTCTGTGAACATATTTTTATTAATTGCCTGACAAAATTTTAGCTGGATTCTGTTCAGCACTCATTCAATTAGGATGTCCTCCATGTGCCTTAGCATAGTTTCTAAGAGGATCTGTTCCATGATCTTCCCAGGCACACAGGTGAGGCTGACAGGTTGGTAGTTCCTGGTGATCATTAAAAACTTTCCATAAAAAGTCTGCACATATTTTAGATCAGGCAAATGTGCCACTACAACTATCAACCAAGACTACATGGTAAGAGGGCCAAATATGAGGCCAAACACAGAAGCAGCCAATGACTCATTAGCTTTTGAAGTAAGCTACACATATCTTTTCATTTTATAACGGTAAAATAAGTGCTACAGAATTATGATGTGGATTTCTTGCAGGTCCTATGTCATATCTGTCAGCCCCATACTTCAGGGCTTCTAACCAGGATCAGCGGAAAGTTCAAAGAGGTGGACATACCCAGACTGCAAGGTGTTCATGTGAAAGGCTGCATCTACTGTAACTGTTGACTGGACTGACCCCAAGATCAAGGTAAAAAGAGTCCCACCTTGTAGACAAACTAAACACGTATATTATTCAAGTAGTGATGATGATGATTGCAAAGCAAGCTGATCTGTTTAACAAATTATACTAAATAATAATAATAATAATAATAATAATAATAATAATAATATGGTTTATATTCCATAATGCTGAAGATTTTTTATAATTTTAGTTGGACTTTAATAATTCTTAGGATGAGAAACAAAAGTCTGATTCATTGAATAATATTTAGAGATAATGATATAAAATATGTTTATTATTTACAATGGGGAACAATGCTATTTCTTTTATCTCCTCTAAATGCCAGTTTAAAGGGAGATCCTAGTTTCTTGCTTTCACCTAGTTACAGAATACCCCAAAAGAGAGAGAATTCCTTTTATATTCCAATATCACAGTACATCCTTGACTTTTACTCAGTACCTTGGGACTATCGTAATGACCCTGTTCAGCCTTTACTTCAGTCATTAACAAAATCCCCATGGACTTCAATAAGATCAGGATTAATTCCAGACAACTCTGTTTATCAGCAATATTTTTGTCCCTTATTCTATAGGATTTCCTCTTGTAATCCTCACAAATGTGAAGTTTGCAGAGTGATACAGCATGATTTTTTCCCTTCAAAAGAGGTGGTTGCATCCAGACTGCACAATAGGAAAGGTCTCCGACATGTGCTGTGCCTTTTTCCCCATGCCTGGGAGACCGTTAGTCAGCGCAAGCCAAAACTTTGCCAAGAGATGCTCTAACATTATAAGAGTATGGGAGACCAGTAGAGATTGCAAGGCAGTGCTCAATCTGTTTACCGTTTTAGTATTCCTTCATGATTCCCCAAAATTCTCATTCTCAAAAATGATGACGACAAGCAAACTGGGATCTCTTCAGCCCCCAGAAACCCAGGTGACCTTTCCCAAACATCTCCTGTCCCACCAAAAATCCTGTCCTACAACCACACTATATGTCCACTACACAGCTGCGCAACATTCAACCTGCTTCTAGGAGGAATACCATGTTTCATATGAGTCCATATATAATTACTGGTCTGCAAATTCCAATTTGCATTTTAGACGTGTATGCATTATTTGCACAGAATTTTCATGAGGGGTTTTTTTCTGTATTTCAGGTCTTGCACTGCGGAGAATGTGTAAGATCAGTGTAAGCAGATGTTCTGATTTCATACCCATGTTGAGGGGACATGATGGCACAAGGAACAGAAATATTTCATAGTCTTTTTCAGGTTGTTTTTTTTTTTCTTACAACTGACACCTGTTTGTTTTCAATACTCCATTTGAAATCATGGAAAGCCACTGTTTTCATTTGACTTCTAGGTTCACAAAACTTCAAGAACAAGAAAAAATTGGCCTGTTAGGTAAGATTTTAATTTAAAAGTGTGTCCATATTTTCTCTATACACATGAGTATGTGGATGAAGATTATAGAAGTGTATATCAACCCAGTGTAAGGACAGTATCAAACCGGACCAGCAGGTTCAGTAACCGGTCTCTCACAGCAACTATTACTAATGCCTCAGAAGAAGATAACAAGCGCTATGGATAAGAACAAAGGAATAACTTCATCTGTGTGGTTGCTCCATATCTTAGAATATGACAATTTCAGGAGTTTTCAAAGAAATGATCAGCTGTCTGGAAAGTAAATATTTCTTTTTTTATAGCTTGGTGAAACATAGAATCCAATTTGTTGCTAAAATTTTAAAAATAGGAACAGAAAAATCCACATAACTAGATGCTTAATAGTCTGGCACCAGTCCTATCCCCACTAATGAATTATCTGACTGAGGACTCAATTAATAAAAAAATTAAAGGAGGATAATATAATTAATACTAATCAATATGGGTTTACAGAAAACAGATGCTGTCAAATGAACTTGTTTTTCTTCCTTTTAATGAGATTACAAATTTGATTGACTTCTAGAGCACATTTAACTTGCAACCACAGGGATGTTGATTACAATTATAACAATTAGACAAAATACTAAATGCATTAAATGGATCTAAAGCTATCTATTTGAACCTGAAATGGATGAAGAAGAGAGAATAATGACTGAGCATGTAAATTCCTAATAGAGTTTCAGGTTTCAGTTCCTGACCTGACATTAGTTTAGATTCTCACCAATGACAATATATAACATCACTGATGATAATGTTTGCAAGTGACTGAAAGATTGTGGGAAAACTGATGAAAGGGAAAAATATACCATGGTCTGGACTGTTCAATAAGCTGAATAACAGCAAACAGCTTATTAACAGAGTGAAAAGATATTTGTATATTTAAGAAGAAAATACGTATCTTTTTCCCTATGAGATGGTGGACTCTGGTCTGGAAAACAGTGACTCTGAAAGGCAGTGGTTGGTCATAAGTGACAATCCACTAAGTATGAGCTTGAACTTGAGGGCAGAAGGGCAAGAGTGTCTTGTTTCTAACAAACAAAAGGATATAATGTGCTTATTCATAAAGGTCATGTTGCATCTGTCATAAATGTGAAGCAATGACAGGTGGAATATTATGCTCCTTTCTTCAAGAAAGCTGTTGGTGAACTGAGTAAAGTGATGTGGGATCACTGATGTCATGCCAAACCGTTTTCTGAAGCTTTGCAGAAAATGATCTAGAGGTCCTGGTGAAGACCAAGTTGAACATGAGCCAACAATGTGCCCTTCCCACAAAGGTGGTAAAATGGTATGCTAGGCTGTGCTAGAAGGAGTGTTGGAGCAGATGGGAGGTGATTTTTTCCCTCCCTGTCCCTTCCCTGGTGAGGCCACACTTGGAGTACTGTGTCCAGTTCTGGGCTCCTCAGTACAAGAGGGACATGGACATACTGGAGAGAGTCCAATGAAGGGCCTCTGAGATGATTAAGAGTCTGGAGCATCTCTCATGGGTAAAGGATGAGAGCATTAGGACAGTTTAGCCTTGAGAAGAGAAGGCTCATGGGGATCTTATAAATGTATATAAACACCTGAAGGGAGGGTGTGAAGAGGACAGAGGCCAGGCTCTTTTCAGTGGCAGGACAAGAGGCAATGGACACAAAATGAAACGCAGGAAGTTCTGTCTGAACATCAGGAAAGACGTTTTCACTGGGAGTGTGACCGAGCACTGGCACAGATTGCACAGTCCTCCTCCTTGAGCAGGGGGTTTGGACCAGGTGACCTCTAGAGGTCCCTTCCAACCTCAACCGTACTGTAATTCTGTGATTCTATGAAGTATAAGAGAATCTACCATATCATGAAAGACACAACATCTAAATAACAAAGTGATACAGAGAACTGATATGGGATGAAAGATATAACTGAACAGAAGATTTTACTGGTGTAAGCTTCAAATTCAGCAAAACCCAGAACAGATCTTTTATCAGAGGCAGTGATTAAGAAAGGAACAATTCATTAAGGTAGGCAAAGGTTTTACATCCATGGCCATACAAAGTAAAACCAAGACAGTATTATTAGTAGTTCTTCTACAAGGTACACTGCAGCTCATCCAACAGTTAATCCCTGGAGGTTTTCTGGCCCATGTTCTGCAGGAGTTATATTAACTGAGCAATTGCAGCTTTTGCTTCTATGAAGCTGTGACTGTCCTTCACTTCCTGGTCTATCCGTGGCTATTTTCGTGATTTACACAAGATAGATTGGCTGCTCTACTTTATATTAATTCCATATTCTGAGGATACACAAATGGAAACCCCGAGGGAATCAGAGATGTTGACCCAACAGGCATCACCCTTCATTTGCTCAAGAAATCCTACATGGCATAAAGGGTTTTGACACAATGGAGAACTTTGCTGAATGCTGTTCTTGCTGCTGCAACATTGATCCCTTTTATTTTTTTTTTTGCCAACCAAGCATCTTCTTGATGTTCACGCTTCTAGGATGTGATCAGGTTCCTTTTAATTAATTGTGTGATAAGGACTCATGATTAAAAGGGAGCAAGGCAAGCCAGAATGGAGCTTCAGTAAAGAGACATGTCTGAACCAAGATCATGCACGCAGGAGCAATATAAGTAGGTCTGGGAGAGGGAACCATTCTCCTGAATTCCAGTCCCCTCTCCACTATACTGATTAAGGTTCCTTCTTTTATACCCCATGTGTTTTAAAGGATATTTCTGTGTTGTGTTTTCACTGAAGTCTAACAGATTCATCATAAACTTAGAAACAACCCTAGCTACCACAGATAGAATTAAAAAGAAGATTGAAGCAATGTTTGTCATTCAGGGAACTGTGAAACTACTCTTGTGATTTCAACATGTGATAAAATTCAGTCTAAGGCCCCTGAAAAAAAAAAATGGGGCAAAACTTTCAATTATCTGGTTGGAGAAAAAAATGACCATGTCAAACTTCGGCAATGAAGACCAATGTTGGCAAAATGGTATAATGATTCTGTGAGCCTTTTTTTAAGGAGCACTGTCATTACATTTTTAGGAAACTATTCTAAAACTCCGTAACAAAACTGATTATCAAAGTGCAGATGCTTGAAAGCTTTGCAACATAGGTTCACTTCTCGTAGCCAAATCAAATCATTAGATGTTCAAAACTGGGGGGTGGGAGAAAGGCTAAAAAGGAAGGGAAGGGAAGGGAAGGGAAGGGAAGGGAAGGGAAGGGAAGGGAAGGG
>NW_010548371.1:60209-63159 GCF_000687285.1 Phaethon lepturus
AAGGGAAGGGACAGACGTTAACTCCCTTAAAACCACAGTTAATGAGAATTTTAATTTAGGACCCCGCTATTACTTGGGCTGAAGTCCTTGGTGGCCCCAGTGCAGTATAGGAGCAAACCGAAGAGAGCATCCAGGGCATGGTTTGACTTTGGATATATTATAAGCAATTTCGGGAATACGTTTGCCCTACAGATATAGTTTCCTGACCGCTGTGTCTCCTTTCATGTACCCAGAATTTTTTTACCTCCCTAAAACATTGCCTGTGGTCATACTATCTGAGCACCTACTTCCAGAAAACAAGTTAAGAGAGTGGAGGAATTAAAAATAAAGTGAAGGAGGGTGATACTGGAGAAAAAAAATATTCTAGAATCAGATAACAGGCCAGGCCTTAATTTTTCTTCTCTTTCCTTAAAACTGATTAACTCTTTCCTGTCATGAAATTTAAATGCTGTACCTTGAGCATAAATAATTGTCTCTACAGGTTCTGTCCGAAAATGTGAAGAGTGAATTTCCTTGTATAAATATAACTTAAAACTTGTTTTTCGACCAAACCACACACAGTTTGTATCCACACAATCATAGCTGAATTAAATTAAATGAATAAAAATGGAATCTCCTAACTTTTTGTCATGTTAAACATTCAGTAAAACTGAGACCTCCCTTTAATGGTTGCAGTTTGCTTGTCCTTGATTAAGTGACACTTTATTTAAGTACAGGGGCTTTTGTTTGGGAATGGGAACAATAAAGAAATAAAAAGAATATGCTTTATTCAGATGAATGAGACAGTTCCAAAGTTAAGTGTCAATATCCCAACTGAGGAAACCAAAAGATATCCTCATATGTTGGGTTTAAAATTCTTAAGGAAACAAGTTTAGCAACTTTTCTGTTTGTTTTATTTGGCTTCTAGGAGGAAGCGGTTTTAGAAAGGATTAATTCACTTTCAAAATGTGGATGTGGAGAAGAAGGATAAACCTGCAGCTGTGACAGCAGGTTTTGGGACTCCCCAGACTCCCCTTTGTGTTACAAAGGATAAATCATTCAGTGACAGATTGTACATAAAGTCTTCAGTTTAATGTTGCATCAGCTAACTCTTGCTTTTCCTGTCAATCATGGAAAGCCATGATTAACACAGCTTAGGTTAGCACTCAGGATTCCTGTTCAAAGAGCAAAGGGAGTTTTGTATCCTAAGACAAGGAAGCACAAGCCAGCAACACAGAGCAATCCAAGCTCATATGAAGGGACAGTAAGACATGAGGAAGGCTTCGCGCTCTCTGCCTTAGGAAGCCAAGCACTTATTTGAAGTTCACTATCCTTGTCTTAAGTTGAGCACCTACGTCAGGTCAAAATAAAGGTGAAGTACCACTGGCATGAGAAGAAGGACCTGAAAAACTCTTAATTTTTAACCTGGGAGATCTGATTGTCATTTCTGCTCCAAAGAGTTTGGAGTATGTAGAACATTTCTGAAGAGGGGATGCCAAGGTTGCACCTAGGTGTTTGGTGAGGCATCCCATCACAATGCCTCAAGGTCCAGGTCCTTGCTGACATCATGTATCCAGGTTTCTTGTGAAAAAAACAGGTAGTACAGTGGGGTAAAACACCAAGATATCAGTAGGGTACATAATTAAACTTGGGTACCAGAGTTCTCCTCAGTATAGCAATACAGACAACACTTGGAGGGGCTCCTTTTTCCAAATAGCCCACAGGCTGTGCAAGGCTTGGCCTGGGAGAACTAGATTGGGAAAAATTGGACATGAGCCAGTAATGTGCACTCACAGCCCAGAAAGCCAACTGTATCCTGGGCGGCATAAGATGGGATTCCTGTTATGAAAGAGTGGTGGCCAGGTGAATATGACAGATAGATGAGTGACATCAGAGCTCATTTTCTACCATGGTTAGACAAATCCGCATGTTCAATTTTTCATGCCTCAGTACAAGAAAGACATCAAGGTGCTGGAGCATGGCCAAAGAAGGGCAACGAAGCTCAGGAAGTGTCTGGAGAACAAGTCTGTTGAGGAGCAGCTGAAGGGAATGGGGTTGTTTAGAATGGAGAAGAGGAGGCTGAGGGGAGACCTTATCGCTCCCTACAACTGCCTGAAAGGAAGTTGTAGAGAGGTGGATGTCAGTCTCTTCTCCCAAGCAGCAAGCAATAGGACAAGAGGAAATGGCCCCAAGTTGCATCTGGGGAGGTTTAGATTGTATATTAGGACAAATTTCTTCACTGAAAGGATTGTCAAGCATTGGAACAAGCTTCCCAGGGAAGTGGTGGAGTCACCATTCCCTGGAGGTATTTAAAAGACATGTAGATGTTGTGTTTAGGGACATGTTTTAGTGGTGGACTTGGAAGTGTTAGGTTTATGGTTGGACTCAATGATCCTAAAGGTCTTTTCCAACCTAAATGTTTCTATGGTTCTATGAAATCAAAAAATGTAATTGTTTCTCCAAATGAGGAATAGGATTCTCCTCAACATGACCAACCATCTTTCAGACTGTATCAGCATGGCTTTACTGGCTATGAGTGGATATTTGTTATTACTAGCTCAAAACAAACTTTCACGTTTTGTATTGTGCTGTTTAATTTGTACCTATCTGCTTCTTTGTATTTGAGAATACTCTCCTCCTGAAAAAAATACCAAATTGCTGAAATGTTGTTTTAAAATTTCTTCTCTACTCACCTACTCTCTTCTTTTTCTCTACAATATTTCAGTCATTTGATGATTTTACTGTTGCTGCCAAAAATAAACAGCAGTGTCCTCTCTCTCAGCTGGAAATATTTACCAAGGGTATCTTCAGTGTCTCCTTGTGGTAAGGACTGGGATTTCCAGAGGATTGTCTCTTATTGTCTTGTCCTAAACTCCTTGCTGTTTGTTCATCCCTTGCAGTTGCTCACCATCCCAAGAGACCCAGATGCAGAGGGGAAAGACAGAGAGAAAACCCCAAAGAAAAGGCAGCA
>NW_010548371.1:63181-64986 GCF_000687285.1 Phaethon lepturus
CCCTCCTGTACACTGACTAAACCTGTTCAAACATACTATGAACTATTTACTAATGACATACAGGTCTTACTAGGAAAACTGAGTCCAAGGCAGTCCCTGAGTTTGCCAAACATCATTATAAACATGCTTTCAGAAATGGGAGGGAGACAAGGCAACAAGCTAGCTGGTGGGGTTTCTGTGTTTCCAGTGTTTCACCACCCTCATTCTGAAAAATTTCTTCCCTGTATCTAGTCTTAAATCTCCCCTCTTTCAGTTTAAAACCATTACCCCTTGTCCTATCGCAACAGGCCCTGCTAAAAAGTCTGTCCCCATCTTTCTTATAGGCCCCTTTTAATCTCTGGCAGCTGCACTAAGGTCTCCCTGGAGCCTTCTCTGCTCCAGGCTGAACAACCCCAACTCTCTCAGCCTGTCCTCATCGGAGAGGTGTTCCATCCCTCTGACTGTTTTGGTGGCCTCCTCTGGAGCCTCTCCAACAAGTCCATGTCTCTCCTGTGTTGAGGGCTCTAAACTAAAAGAAGGTAGATTCAGACTAGATAGAAGGAAGAAATTTTTTACAGTGAGGGTGGTAAACCCTGGCCCAGGTTGCCCAGAGAGATGGTAGATGCCCCATCCCTGGGAACATCCCAGGTCAGGTTGGACGGGGCTCTGAGCAGCCTGCTCTAGTTGAAGATGTCCCTGCTCACTGCAGAGGGTTGGACTAGATGGCCTTTAAATGTGCCTTCCAACCCAAACCATTCTATGATTCTATGAAAATCACTAGTTATGTCTGAAGATGTAATAAGGAAACTAGATTTACCAGCAAAAAAAATAGGAAGTTGGATTTATTTTAAGAGATTAGTCTTGGTATTATTCACAAAGAAAAGGTATAAAACACACACCAAACCAATGATTTTTTGTAAGTCCATGAATAAGCAGGCAGTAAATTTTAAGCTGCCGTTTGATACACCTGCAATGTCATATGATCTTTTCCCCTGTGAAATAAATTGCAAAGAGGCTGTTCAATAAAAAATACTGAATCCTGAAATACACGTAAACAACGTATGAAAAATAAAGGGTCAGGAAATAAAGAGTTAGTTTACAGGAAAAGGTACCAAACGCGTCTGAAAAGCTTGGGTTTTCAGTTATAACTGTCAGAAACCGGCCTTTACATAAGAGCCTGCAGCGAGCAGCAGAGGGCGCTGAAATAAATTGATTTATTTTAAACTCTAGCTAATAATAGGAGTTGGAGATAGAGGGGTATGTACTTTACTATAGAAACCCACTCTGGATTTAAAAGACTGAAAGTCTGTTTCTGAAACAGGATCTTGACTAGGTGCAGGCAAAGATAAAATATATATATCTCCCCAAAACATTATATGAAATGAGAGGAGAACAACTTGTTGAATTAAGATCCATTTTTTTTCCGACTTGTCACCATCATGGTGTCGCAGGTCCTCTCTCTCCTGTGCCGGGGCTATTAACAGATACCTCGTTGAGAGGACTTGGATATTTGACCTAGGCTACACCCTGCATTTAAAAGTGGGGGATAAAAGATTTATTCTAAGACAGAGGTTCAAACACTGGAGAGCTCTGTTAAGACAAAAAATAAAAATCGATGTAACTAAGAAGCTGCAGCTTTATCCCAACGGAGGAAAGACCGAGAAGCAGCATCATTTCTAGCGAGAGGAAACGTTTGGCTCTTTGCAACTCCCAGCTATGGGTACAACGGGGAGGAGGGGTGTGGAGGCAGCAGGTTTGGGAAGGGGCTGCAGCAGGAAGGGAGCCCCCATCAGAGGGCGCCGCTGCCCCGCTCAACGCGCTCCGCC
>NW_010548372.1:0-29364 GCF_000687285.1 Phaethon lepturus
ATTGGATATTAAGAAAAATTTCTTCACCGAGTGGTCAAGCATCAGAACAGGCTTCCCAGGGAGATGGTGGAGCCACCATCACTGTAAGTGTTCAAAAAACATGTGGATGTGGTGCTTCAGGACATGGTTTAGTGGGCTTGGTTGTGTTGGGTTGATGGTTGGACTCGATAACCTTAGAGGTCCCTTCCAACCTTAATGATTCTGTGATTCTGTGATACTGTGATTTTTATAACTGCACCTCACATAATGGACTACTAATGTGGTAGGAGTTCTCCAGGCCTGGCCTACTTAAACTGTGTGTATATCTGGTCTGCAAAAGCGATATAGATTGTTTTCTAGCACTAACCATATTTGAAAGAATGGACCTTTGTGTATGGAAGATGAGCCCTGCCTATGCTGCCCAGATAAGCTATTAGGCTCACAATATAAAAGGCAAGTGAGTTTGGTCTGAAGCATACAATTTTCAGGCCATTCTTAAGAGACAGAGTAGACATAACTATTTTGTCCTTAAGAAATCCCATTGCTTTGGGATCCTACTGACAACCTAAATATGTTGTTGTAAAAATCATACTAAGTGAAAACTCTCAATCATGTGCCAAATCATTTTGGTTAGTTGCTTGCTTTATTACTAGTACTATTGAGCTGTTCTTGGTGACTTCATGTTGTTTATACTCCCTCATTAATTGAACCCACAAGAGCCAAATATGATGCCTCCGGATGCACTGTAAATGAGACCAGACATGCTGAAGCTTGCCCACCTGAACATAATAGTGTTATTTTCCTAGACTTCAGGAATGAAGTTCTTCCCAGAGTTACTGGCAAGGATGGAAGTTATCTTTATGTCAGCTTTATCTATAAGGCATATCTGTTAAGGCAGCTGAGAATACGAAATACTGCTGAATTCCTGGAATGGGTTTCCCAAAGAGCCCTTTGGGAATAAGATGTAAGGCAAACCTGAGCTTTCCCAAGCTGTTTTTATTCCCTCCCGCCTCCAAGCACAGCACTGCAAGGATGTCACTACATGTTAAATGGTTACAAGAGGAAACAAAGCCATACATATGTGTAACTCACCTGCAAAGCATTGAGCAGAGTAAAGAGGATGCGGAAAGCTTTATGACTGTTCTTGATGATGAGGGCAAAGCCAAATCCCCAGGTGAGGCCTAACAGCGGTGTCAGGATGGCCACGCTTTTGCCAATTTGAAACAATGAGTTCCTCTCCTGTCTGTTTGACCTGTCCCCAATAGTTGGCCTCAGTATTTTTATTATAACAACTGCGGTGATGAACAAATTCATGGCCACAATGATCAGGGCAGGTATGACGAAGGCCAAGAGAGCTTTGCTGTCCTTCCAGTTGAGCCAGCAGTGGTGGCTTTCCTTTCTGGTGTAATTGTTCCTTGGCAGTGTGACAGCAATGGTGATGACTGCAATGACAAAGGGGCACCCATATCCCAGACAGAATGACACTGCTTTCTGAGTGCTCTTGCTTGTGTTATGTAAGATGAAGACCAGTCTGTAGAAAAGAATGAGGCCCAGGCTGAGCATCCAGAAAAAGACACACAGGTAGAATAAATGGATGAAGAAGGTGGCCACGAAACAGACACGTCTGCTCATCTGTTGGTTTTGGTCATTGATGAAGCCAGTGACAATGAACCAAATGTCAGCAATCAGGAGTGATGTAGCTATGTTGAGTATACAGACATGGCGCATATAGGAGGTTGTGTTGTTTGTCACGTATTTCCAGACTAAAGATTCAATTATAATGCAGGCCACCAAACTCAAGATTGAAATGGCCAGGCCGATGTAGGTAATATAATCTTCAAAGGTTACCTGGGAGGGTTTATCAGGTGACATCAGAATGGAGAATGATGTCAAGTGATTGCAGGAGCAAATGACATAATCTTCTACCTCTGTGGGTGTGCAACCATGAGTATCCCAGCCCCCTCCAGATTTGCTGAGTGTGAACTTCCAAAAGACACACTGGGGCATCTTTAGAGACAAGTTTTTCTTTGCAAAAACCATATTAATATTGAACTCCTGGCTTATGTTCCTGGTCACGGTTGTTGTTATCAGTAAGCTATTCACGTACTGAGACTCATTCTGGGGCAAAATATGTCCAAGTTTTGAGTACATCACGCTGACAATTGTTGAATTTGGGGTTAGAGTCTGAATTTCAGTTTCACCAATGAGTACTTCAACTGTGAGGTTTCCTGTACTGCTGAAGTTCTTATTATAAATAGTGGTGTTATTTTCTGTGACAACTGCACCTTGTAGCTGAAGGGTGTTTGCATAGACAGGAGGAATGGTATTATTAACTGGTCGGAGGTGCAGGGAAAAATTTTCTACTGAACGCAGTAACAAAGAACTTTTGTTTCTCTCCATTGTATTCAAATTTGCCCAAGCTTCATTTGTGGACTCAGCAACAATAAAGTCCACTGTGGAGAGGAAATCCTGGAACAAGAACAGAATAATGCTGTTACTGAAATCCCGTAAAAATCATTGTTGTTTCTGATGGTAATTTCTGCATGGTCCTAGAATTGCCTTTTGAAAAAGCCCATCATTTTCTTATTTTACTCAATCCATGTGAAACCTTCACTTGTTAACCCTCTCAATGCTCTGTTTTCAAGTTAAAGTTTCCAAAAGTGGCTGCTGCATGACTTTTTTTTTTACATATTACTTAGTATTTTTTCTTTTCTAGCCTTCTTTCCTCTCTTTCTGAGCCTTTGTACTATCTTTGATTTCTCTCTCTCATGTAGGGTTCTCCAGGTACAAAACATCAAGTCTCTTTGCACTTTTCTGCTCAGAAGAGCAGTCCTTTTCCTCTGTACTTCACAATCAAGGTTTCCAAGTGTTTCTAAGATATGTTTTGTATTCATTTCTTGTAATGGCTAATTGATTTTCCTTGCTTGATCTCTATCCTTATTTCAACCTTTTATTTCTGTTTCTGCTCCTACTCAAAGAATCATAGAATCACAGAATAGTTTTGACCTTTAAAGATCATCCAGTCCAACCCCCTGCCATGGGCAAGGACATACAACCTGATCTTGAACACTTCCAGGGATGGGGCATTGGCAACTTCTCTGGGCAGCCTGTTCCAGTGTCTCACCACCTTCATCGTAAAGAATTTCTTCCTTATGTCCAATCTAAATCTTTCGGTTTAAAACCATTGCCCCTTGCTTTGTCACTACAGGCTCTGGTTAAAAGTCTTACTCTGTCTTTCTGATAATCCCCCTTGAAGTACTGGAAGGCTGCAATAAGGTCTCCCCAGAGCCTTCCCTTCTCCAGGCTGAACAACCCCAACTTTCCCAGCCTGTCCTCATAGGAGAGGTGTTCCATCCCTCTGATCATTTTTGTGACCCTCCTCTGGACCTTCTCTAACAGGCCCATGTCTGTCTTGTGCTGGGCACCCCAGAGCTGGACACAGCACTACAGGTGGGGCCTCACCAGAGCGGAGTAGAAGGGCAGAATCACCTCCCTCGATCTGCTGGCCATGCTTCTTGTTATGCAGCCCAGGATATGGTTGGTTCTGCAAGTGCACATTACTGGCTCATGTTCAACTTTTCATCCATCATTCCTTGTCTTGTCCTCTATCTTAGAATGCTAGAGACATTTATGGGTCCCTAGAAGATTTCTATCTTCCATCTATCTATCTATCTATCTATCTATCTATCTATCTATCTATCTATCTATCTACCTATCTATCTACCTACCTATCTATCTATCTATCTATCTATCTATCTATCATACAGAAGTCTCTCTTTCATGCATAGGCTCCTTGTCTGGTCTGCATCATTTTGACTTTCATAAATTCTTCTGTGTCTTTGCTGCCATTTCATCTTTGCTGTCACTACATCTCATTCATTAATACTTTCCTGTTCCTAACTAACTGTGAAAATTCTTCAGGGAGATTGTCAGCCCCTGTGACAAAAGAGGCCAAAGGTCTTGATAAGTATAGGTAAGAATAAAATTAGAACTTACTTGAATAATGGACACGTTTGCATCTGCTGGGATAGAGGAGACCGTATCCAGGATTGTAATGATTGCACCTAGGTTTGCAGGAGAACTGTTTATTGTGGTTTGCTCCTCCTCGGTCTTTTTCTTAAGCTCTGCAAGGTATTTAGGTAGGTATGCTTCTGCCTCAGGACTGTTGGCCAAGGACTGTAAAAGAAGAAAACAGTACATGACGTGTGTTCAATTTGCCTGGAGCTTGATCCTCCTTCATAATGACTACCCTTATACTAGTAAAACAAACAGAGCCAAGGTCATTCTAGACATGCTGGTAGTGTTCAACTCTCTGACCCTCCAGAACAGTGTATCCTAACTGCCTGTTGAGAGTGGTACCTCATCTGTGTTAACTTGCAGACTGCTCCTGGAAATTTTGAGGGAGAAAATAGGTGGTCTGGGCCCAAACTGTATGAGGGAACAATCTAGAAAGTTAAGAAAATACATCATTGAGTAGCTATACCTCTGTCTGCAACCTTGCTGTGCCTAATTTACTAAAATAAAGATAGTAAGTATTTGATGAACGAAAAATAGTTGTTCTCATCTAACCTCACTGATAGGATACCTAGGCTGAAAACTGAGGCCCAGCACCTATCTTTGAAGGGTAGTGGCTGACTGGGCATGCTGAACAGGGCCTGGGTCTGAGGCTGGGCAGTGGCCCAGAGTTGTCCCTACTGCATCGTTGTTAGTGTACTCTGTAGCGTGCTTTGGGCTTGTGCCAGCTGGCGTTCACCGACGCAATGTCTGAGCATGGTTCAGGGAATACCCCATGCCAGCAACTGCTCCCACTGGATGCTATGAATAAGGTCACTTTGTCTGGGGGAGAGAGTGTTCATGTGTATGGATGTTAGCCATGCAGTGTCACATGCCCCCTGGGCCAGAAAAGGGGACCTGGCCTCTTTCACTGACTTGTGTACATATAGCCAATCATTCTTTATATCTTTTAAAAGATAGTTTAAAGTAAATAATTGATTTTTTAATGCTTCATATATTTTAGATTATGTTAAGCAAAAAACCACCCAAGAAAAAGTTTTGCTCTCTCCTACCCACCCCCCACCCCAGCCTTTACAAAACTCATAAATATTACCTCAGCACTAGTCAACAGATTGTTTATTGTAACAGATAAGCAGTCATCCCTTTCACGCTTCCATGATTTGTTGAGGCACCTGTAAGTTTCACTGCCTTGGATAAAACCATCTGTATTATTTAAGTCACAGCATGGCTTTATTAATATGCTCCCTTCTATTCCAATGCCAAGGTTGCTTAAGCAGGAAACTTCACCTGTATTGAGAAAAAAACATAGAGGTAGAAAACTAACAAGCAGGGAGCACAAGTCTGATGAGGAGTGGCTGAGGGAACTGGGATTGTTCAGTCTGGAGGAGGCTGAGGGGAGACCTTATCGCTCTCTACAGCTACCTGAAAGGAGGTTGTCACGACGTGGGTGTTGGTCTCTTCTCCCAAGTAACTAGTGATAGTTTGAGAGGAAGAGTCCTCAAGTTGTGCCAGGGGAGGTTTAGATTGGATATTAAGGAAAATTTCTTCATCGAGAGAGTGGTCAAGCATTGGAACAGGCTGCCCAGGGAGGTGGTAGAGTCACCATCACTGGAGGTGTTCAAAAAACATGTGGATGTGGTGTTTCGGGACATGGTTTAGTGGCCATGGTGGTGTTGCGTTAACGGTTCGACTTGATGATCTTGAAGGTCTTTTCCAACCTTAATGATTCTGTGAGATGTGTAATTTACTCCCATCAAACCTGTGCCTTCCTGAAGTTCAGAGGCCTTTAAATTAGTTAGGATTTCAGCTTGCTGTCTTCATTAATTATGATCTTTCAGGGTATATATGTCTTGCATTCCCAATTTTTTTTGAATGATGAATTTAAAAAGGAAATTGAGTAAAGGCCCTTGTTTCTGGTACTGAATCAAATCAGCAAACCAATACCCAAAGTTTTGGGATTTGTCTGTTAGATTGCAGGGTTAGATAGGGGTGGAGTGGGATTATATTGACCACTATGTGAACAGTAATTAACACACAAAGTTTATTCTGCTAAGGGATTCAGTGCTGCTATAGCACTAATAAGAAATTCATTAAGACCTTGTTAGTGATGCCTCAGCACCTTTTTGATGAACAGTGAGTCTTGCTAATTGGCTTTAATTGGGTTGGTCACATCAGTAAGTATCTGCTGAATAAAGTAAATAAAGTGCCTATTTATTTCGTATGAGAGTGAAATCTGGACACATATAGTGATTCAACAGTAGGCACCACTACTGTGGAAAAAACAAAATTTCTGCATTATGGGGATGTCCAACATTTCTTTCTTTCCAGTTTAGAATAAGAAGCTGAAACATCCAAACTCTGGTCAGAACTAAACCTCAAAATTGGATTTAGCAATGTTAAATTCTAATTACCCAGCATTTCCTGCAGAGCTAACTGAAAACTTGGTCTGCCCAGGTATCAGCAACACTTCGTGGAGGCTGTCATTCTTGTGTTTAAAGTGGATATGCTCTCCCACAGGCTGACGTCTTGAGCTAGATGACTTCTTCCTGAGGCACCACAATCTTTTATTCTTGCTAAATTTTTGATGCAATCTGGGAGCTGCATCACCACATTTCAACACAGGAGACAAAGCTCAGTGGTGCAGGCTGCACCAGAAGGAAGTAGGTACAGAAAGTGACTGAACTATTACTTCTTGGAAATATACTGGGGCCACTGACAAACACAGTGAAGACAAAACACCTTGTCTATTTATTTTTTAAAATTTCAGCAAAATTGATATTTTCCTCTGTATTTCAAAATTTCCTGTCAAAAAAGTAGACAAAAACTCTTGGCTAACAAAAATTGCTCCTGTTAAGTGTCACCAATGATAAATTTTTGGCATCTGGTTTAACAAAGATACTGTGATTTCCTATTTAACAGCTTTAAATAGTAACCTTTTCCTTACCAGTTATCACGCTCAGTTCTATCATTTCACTTTTGACTTCCTGTTTCACATGGTTCATAAACTTGCAATATGCCGTGAGATTTTTCTCTTTGCATTTTGTTTCTGTGTAATTGTACACATAGCAAAACAAATTTCCTTGTTTCCTTTTCCCTGTGTGGAAAGATTAAGATAGGTTAACACAGATTTGGGGTCAATCAGCTGGCATACAACAGTAAGCTTCTGCAAAACTTTCTTTTCTGTGGGTCCTAGAGAAAAAAAAACTTCCTTTCTGTATGCTGATCGCTGTCTCTTACTCCCTGCTTAATAAATCTTCTGGCAGCTGCTGCATGATCAGTACCTTTTCAATTACTTGTGTATGAGCAAATCCTGCCCAAAGCTTCTTTTGCTGTGCAGGAACCAAAATTTGCTTTGGAAACCATTTTAAGAATACTCTTCCTACTTCTGCTTCTACCACAGGTGTTTCATTTAGACTAGGACACTTTTTTGCTGTTCTTACACGGTTCTTTTGAACTCAGGATCTGTACCACACTCCCATTGCCTTTCAGCATGCCTGTGCCTGAGGGTCCTTGACTGCAATCTCCTCTAAGAAGATCTTGGCATTTTTCTTAGCAATCAAAAGACCTCTCAATCTCCACCTGCTTTACACTTCAGCCTGTTGGTTTTGCACTCCTGAATGTTTTCTGAGTTAGTTTAGGTGGGTCATCTTTGCTTTTTTTGATTTAACTGTTTTGTTACCCACTTGAAAACTTCTGGTATATAAAAACGTGCCAGGGAAGATGCAGAACTGCCTGAAATTTGAAGACATAGCAACTTAGGTTTTTGTGCTGTTAAAGATATGTTACTTGTATCCTTGAAGAAAATAGAATAATTCTTTGAATTGCATTATTAATGTGTTGTTTTATATTTTTTCATGTATGAGTAGATCTTAAGTAATGTTTCTTTGATACTCAGTTCAAAAAAGTGTCAGAGTAGAAGATAAAAGCAAATAAATGGAGTTCAGCAATTTCTAATCTGAACAATGATGAGGATGCTCACTTCTCACTGCCTTGCAAGGCAAACCAAACGTTGAATTTTCCTATTACATATTTATCTCTACAGCAGTGCCTTCAGCTGTTCTTCTATTAATCTCAGCCACGCTTCCCAGGCATGACAACCATCCTAAAAAAAAGTCCATTTCCCCTTTTTTACACTCTCAGGCATACTTGTGGGTTGTCATAATAGCAGTAAGTATGAATTGGTTACATGGACCTAAGTGAAAAATAAAAAAAATAGAGACTGGGTTGTGACACATAGTGCAACTAATGATTCTGCAAGTTTATTGTTTCTTACCAACTTTTTGGAATTCTTCTTTTTCAACTATGAATGTAACACTGTAATTTTCCGTGGTGTTAGCACTTATGCAGCACTCAAGAGTTTGTTGCACGTTGCATTGTATAGATGCTTTAATGGGGTTTCTCAGGATGTTCTGCTTCAGAGGCAAGGAAATAACCTCGATTGTCATGTTGGCAGAACTATCCAAGTTCTTCTGGGAGAATGTGCAGATGTAGGTGCCTGAAAGAAGTGACACAAAACCAATGTTTCAGTCAACAGAAGTGCTTCTCTGCTTTTGCATGGTCATGAGCCCTAATATTGAACAAATACAGTGTTGTTGGCAGCATCATGTCTTGCTGTCCCACAGCAGTTATCATTTTAACTCTTTTTTTTTTTATTTACTGTGGCCAGGCTTCACAGTGATTTGCAGGGCTAGGGATACTGTAAATTATCTGGTACAGAGATTTCATTGCCTTTGTATCCAAAACAAACCATGTTCACTCACCATTCCAGTCCTGTGTGACAGTCTTCACTTCGAGCACAGATGTGGCTACAGATTGGTTGGTTTTGATGCACGTACCACAGTTTACTGTTTTTGTGTTATTTCCAGACAGAATTTTCCAGCTGATACTGTCATAACTGCTCAGATCACTTTCACATGTTATATTGAATGCATATCCTTCGGAAACTGATGAGTTTATGCTTGAAGATATTGTTACACGGGCTGAGACAACACAAGATAAATGTCATATTATTGAGAATCACTTGTTATAATCATTTGCTTCCAAATAACATGTGCCACAGAGGCCACCTACACGTTAAAGAGCTGATGATCTACCTGACTCTTACCTTCCCAGAGGTACCTCACTCTGATGTCTTGACTGCACATGGCACCATGTCCAGTCTGCAGCTCACATGTGTATGTCGTCACTGTACCTGACTTCTCAGGTGAACATAGTGATTCATTGATATTGAGCTTGTATTCAGTGCAGTTTTCAGTGAAATTGGAGACTCCTAGAGAGAAATAAACATTCCTTGAAGGCCTACCAGATGACAAAAAAATGCCTGGGCTCTGGAAATCACAAGCAATCACTCTAGCTAAGGAAAACCTTGTGGGTTTGTATGGAACCTTTGATAGCACGGCACTTTTAACTCATCATTTTTTAAGTTTATTCATATCTTTTACTCTGGCAACACTCACAATGGTCTTCCAAAGGCCTGAAGATGGCTCTCAGCACAGTGTTGGGCACTGCCAAAACCAGTGTAACTGAGAACAGCAACATTGCTTGGATACCTCAGGATAAGCCAAAATGAAGAGTATTCTGGTTCAGCCTAACCTCATTATCTGTGAATTTAGTATGAGTAAGATAAGTAAACCAGGAGTAGATACTCCAGATTTTAATGTCATCTTATTTTGAAATAAACATTTGAAGGTACTTGACAGTCATTCAACTTTAAATCTGAAGAGTGCTGGTTTAGCTATAAGGGGAAAACCCCACTAAAGCTGTCCCATGCTGCAGCTGAAAGTCCATCTGACATGAGAGCAGAGTTCCTGGAGGAAAGCCTGGCCACATGGAATCGAGGACAAAACAGCTCATTACAGTAGGCCAGGATCACCCCTTTCTCTGTAAGCAGCACTGCACACCAGTACCTGTCCTCTGTGCACGTGAGCTTTGAAGGTTTTCTCTCATTTCGCTGTCCTGCTTTCTGCTAAATTTCATTTATAATGGTTAACAACAAACAGTTAATCCATACCCATAAAATATTGAGGGCAATAAGCTGTTTATGACTATGGTTCACAGACATGAGCATTTCTATTGATGCTGTTTTGTAACTCTTTGTAGCACATTTACTTGGTGCTTTATTAACTCTTTATATTCATATTATAAGTAGAGCTTTGTGGGATGCCACTGACTCCACTGGCATGTGATGTATCACAGTTACACATGGAGAGGGAAACTGTGCAGTCAGTATTTAGCTATGCTGCAGCTGTTTCAAAGTGTACCACCTGCCTCTCTTTATTGCCAAATCTTGGTATGTGGTACACAGAAGCTTTTCATACCCCAAGGTTGATTCTGGAGATAGTCTTAGAGACTATCACTCATCCTTGCTCTCAAAACTAGCGAATACAGAAATAAACCTTTTCGAAAAAGTCAGTATGATGCTGGTCCAGGCAACTGTTTCCATCCAGAATGGCACAGTTTCCAGTATCAATGTCCGAACAGTGCACAGAATCCCACTGGTGCCTGCACAACACATATGGAGTCTCTACCATGCTGTTGATCCATTGTCCTTCCCACAAATACACCTTCACAGCATACCCTGTATTCACCTTAGGACTTGGCCTTTGGGGTAGTCAATTAGGAGGACGTCTTTGAAGAATGAACAAACCTAACAGGTGAAAGGCAATCTTTTGTTAATCTTACCTGTAATATTGATTGCTCCATGTACTTTCCAGTCACCAGTAAGAGATGGTAAGTGTCTGTCAATACAACAGGACAGCAGAAGGCTGTTTGTCTGCATTTCAGGACTGTTGCATGTAACATTGATGTCATTTAAGTTTGTAGTGATGTATAGCGGAGACACTGCTATTGTTTTTGTGGCGTTGTATATCAGTGTGTGAAACTGATTACTGTTCGTGAAAGTGCACCTATAGGAACCTGTAAAGCATAGGCAATATCTTAGCATTGAGAACATGTTTTGCTGTTTTTTCTCTACTTTTGGAGTTAGGAGCTGGGAGCTACTTCTACACCTACTTTTCACGTCTCCCTGCTCTGCAGTGGCTCTGCTACTTGCTAATCAAAACGTACCCTCAGGTCATCTGCAGTGTGCTCTTTGCAGACTCCTGGTGCCAAGTATATCCAGATTAGGCAGCTTCAGTATTGACGGGTACTTGACAAGAGACCAGCACTCTGGGACCAAAATACTTAAAATCTGGCTGACTTGGTGTTTTGGGGATCTGTGTATTTGCCCATAGTCCACATGGCAGCAATATGTCATGGTAAGAATGTAGACTGACTGGGCAAACAGTTCCTACCCAGAATGAGTGAGAGACAGGTGCCCAGGATAGACTCCACAAGAGCTGGGACTCTGAGTCTAGGCACACATACTGCTCAGAAGTTATTGCCAAAGAGAGCAGAATATTGATTAGTCACTTTCTCAGGCACTTGTCCCCTGGATGCAGCCAGGCTTCCTTTTGAAATTGCCAATTAGAGCTCCAAACTTCCTTCATACTTTAGGTATGTGGGTTCCCATTCCTCACTGGGATAGCCAAGTGAGTAGGCCACTTACATAGAAGTGGAGACACCAAGGTTCAGGCATCCTTAGCCTAAATAATGTTGGACCCATGACTCCTACCTCCCATATGTGTGCCCAAATACCTGGTCACAGTCTACCCTTTTTGAAGTTGAATGTAAAATTCATGGTCCAAACAGAAGAACTGAGTGGGAGCTTGAGTCATATCTCTGATAATACATGATGATTCTCCTGATAACTCCTCCCAGCAAAATGCCACCAATTTACTGTTTCTGGTTTTCAAAAAGCCCTAAACATGAACACATGAAAAACTGTAACTCTGAGCTGTGACTACTTAAGATATGTTTGCAAAGGGGACAAGAGCCATCAAAACCAAATTCAAACACAGCCTCAAGTTACCACACCAAGAGGGTGGGAAGGCCTCACAGCCAAGCAGTCACCGCTGCCTCCTGTGATATGGCAGTAAAGGCTAGCACTGAGAATACCCAGGCCTGTATAGTCTCTTCAGTCAATTCACATCTTACTGGCAGTGCCAGTCAGTAAGTAGTTCATTAAAGAAAAAAAAACAACAAGAAAATTATGAAGGACAGTGTATTTTTCACATTTACTCTAGGAAAATGCTGTCTCTGCATTCCTCTGCTTTTTATAGAACTAGCCACACTAGAGATTTACATCTGCTGTTTTAACGATAGAAAATCATACCAAGATCCTTCATCGTAATGTTGGTAATTTTAAGAATCGAACTTGTATTTGTAACATCTGTCTCAATCAAATACCGGAAGCTGGCTGAGATGATCTGATTGGAGTAATACCAGGTCACACTCTCAGATGTTGAATTTATCTCACACATCAGTCTTACTGTATCTCCTTCAAAAATGTCTGCAGGACTCACAGTGAAGTTTGTCTGGTCTGGGAAGACAAAGAGCAACATTCTGCATTATTCTCATTTCAGCTCATGTCTATACAGTGTCTTTCATCTCATGGGAATCCTAGGTGCTTCATAACTAATATGCGCTCAGCATCACTTGCGGGGCACTACCTCTGGTACCTATACAATTTTCCCACAAGATACTCTTCTACTATCTTTGTCAGCCAGAGATCTCAGAATTTTTTATGCAGAGAGCCAGAAATATTATCACCACCACTACTTTCCAAGTAGATAAACTGGGAGGAGAAGCAACCAGGTTAAAGTAATCCTCTGACAAAGACAGTCCAGTGCTCGCTGCACTGGGAGTACAGCAGCTCTGGGGCACTTGGCCAGCCAAGTGAATTGTAACACACTGTCTAGTAGCAGCAGCATGGAAAATGTGCCAAGAAAGCCAGCGGGAACTTGTTCTCATGTAAACTGCAAGAGGTTTTTTGTTTTGTTTGAAGAAGTGGGAAGTGCTGGCAGCCTGGTATGCTAAGAGCAGTCTCAGTGCTGGAGGTGAACTCAAGGGTTTTCAGTCTCTCTCCCATGGAGACACTGCATCAAGATTCAGTGGAGTAGCTGGAAGGATTTGGTTTTCTGTAGGAGGTACTGTGTGCATGGTCATCTCATGTAAGCCCTAAGCTTTGCTGGCATAGGATGAAATGAAATAGCCAGAGAAATAAGTGTTTTTGAAGGTCCAGTACCAAATAATCAGCACTATAAGGCAGCTACATGTTCAGGCTAGAAATACCAAAGTAAAAGTTGAAGGAAAATACTGAGAGAGCTTTAAACTTACCAGTTATTTCTGTTGTGAAGGTAGCTTGATTTAGCCGGTATGATGCATCTAGAAATTGTGGTACAATTTTGTTGGAATCTGCTATCTGATCGAAGGTTGCAGCTCCTGCTTTTACTTCATAGTTCACAAAAACACTTCCAGGCCTAAACAGATACAAGAATGAGAGAAGCACCAGCATTAAATATCCTTGCGTATTAGTAGTTTTCTTTGTTGTGGTGGCTCATCTTGCATGGCTAGGAAGGCTTCACAGGGCTCACCTGTGAAGGCTTCTGTCATAACTCAAGACTTGCTCTTATACAAGAAGGTTGTGCTACAGCTCTTCCCAAAGTAAGAACGCCTTTACGTGACATCTCCTTTGTCTGCTGTTTCTAGTAAACTTCCCTTAGAAAACCTAAAATACAGCTGCATTTAAATATGTGTGGACTTAAGTAATGTCTCTCTTATCCAGATCCAATGTTGTATCCAGCCTCAATGTACTAATTCATCTTCCCAATGACCTGGGAAATGATGTTAGGTTTATTCACTTCCTTTTCCACTTTTGGGTAGAATTCAGTCTTTCCCGCAAAAAGCTTTGATCCAGGTGGAAAATTATTATGTTTCTTGGACTTTTGCACAGTAGAGAATTTTTCCTGCAATCCTATTTGCATGCTAATAGTTGGGCTTTCCTTTGCAGGTCTTACACTGTTATTCAGTATGTATATACTGAGCATGGGTTCTAGCCAGAGTGTATGTAGTCTCTGCTGACTGGTGTCTCCTTGAGACTGGACAGAAAGATTTGTGTCTTCCAGGAAAAAATGAAATCCTTTACTTACCTAAAACCAATTACTGTTGCCGATACAAAGCCTGGTAAACAGCTGTAGCTAGCGTTAAACTGTAAACAAAGACATATTACATGACATAAGTCTTCTGTATATTACTCTAGATGCTTAAAATAGGAAACTCTCCATTCAACATTGGTGTGAGTAAGGGCATGTAGCATATCTGACAGAATAGGCCTGGTGCTCTCCGCACTGTCATGGGGTAAATTTGTGTTGATGGCTTCATTCTGTGTGTGCTCATGTGGATTTAAGCTGGGACCAATAATATGATTTTTTTTCATGCTTTTGATGCAAAGGATTCCTAAATACTTCCCTGTCAGCCAGCATACTAAAATGAATGGGAATACTGTCATTGCCTTTCAGTGGAGGTCAGCTTTGGCCCACTTTGTAGCTCCCACTGCTGTGTGTTTCATAGCTCCCCACAGAGGCAGTGACAATTCACCCTATTTCCCAGACACTTAAGGTAAATACCATATTTCTTGGAGGACTTTCTACCTTCAGGGATGGAAAAGTAAAGTTATTACCGCTTTTTCAAGGTCAGCTTTGTATTTTTTGTATAATTCAGAAGAAGGATCACTGAGATCATTCTGAAAGTCTGTGTCGAGTCTGACTGACATATTCATTACAATGGGCTCTCCCATACCACATGAGTCTGTAAGGAAAAACATAAGAATAAAAGTGAAAATAATCAAAAGCAATGCTTACAAAGTTATTTCTTAGCTGCTTCTTCTAATGATGTAGGAGACTGTATCAAAGACCTTACAGAAGTCTAGGTAAGTGATATCCATAGCTCTTCCCTTGTCTACTGATGCAGGCACTCCATCATATAAATCCACTAGATTAGTTATGCGCAATTTGCCCTTCGTGAAGTCATCCTAATTCTAAATCAAAATCTTACAACTTGTCAAGATTCATCTGTATGATAAAGTTGGGATTCTCCTAACTTTTTATATCTAATTTAGGTGCTTGCATCTGCTAGATATCTAGGCTTCCTCTCCAGTTGATGCAAAGCTGGAGACACCTTCAGAAGGTGATACATTCAGAAGGTGATAGACAGCTTTTCTACAGTGGTTGAACTGGTACATTATTCCAGTTACAGAGAGTTTGGATGAATAACTTTGACTAGGTACTTAACTTTTACATAGTGAAAGATACACAGGATGAATATCCACCTATGGTTCACTGAAAATAATGGAAAAATCCTCAATGACTTTGGGAGGGTAATATTCTGGATGATGACCCAGGGCTGCCTCTGGGTATCTCTACATGGTGCTCTGTCACAAGTCAAAGGTAGACCCTTGTTGGGGTTTGTCTTGGATTGCGGAGACAACAGATAGTGTCCAGCACCCCAGTGCTGCTAAGCCTAAGTTTCCAGCCATCAGTCAAATTTCTAAAAAGTCATGGGCACCTTGTCATGAGAGTTGAAATAAAACAAAAAAATGAAATAAAACAACAAAAAAAGATATATGCTGGGTTTTTTTGTTCCTTCTCTTCTCTTGAGCAGTATGGCACACTTCGGTCACATTTCTAAGTTCCTCTGTTGAAAATCTGATGAGATGAAACTTTCTTTGCTTAGAGGAAGCTGAAAGTCCCAAAGAGGCATGTGAGTGGTTCCAGGAGGTGGGGCTCCAGTTTGGCACTAAATATCTCCAAGTACTTGGATCAAGGTGGAACCACATCACAAAGGGAAGAGCTCTAGACCCTCTCTACAGACATTCTACATTCATAGGCAATTCAGTCCTGATGTGCTGCTTTATCACACCTTTAACACTATTCCATCCTCTGAGCAGTATATGAGTTGTACAAGAATGAAGTTCAGCACTGTTTCTCCTTACCTTCAGTTTGAGGCTCACAGTAAGGCCCATAGAAAGGCATTTCCTTCATGTAGCCACAGGGCAGCTTGGGTGCTAGGCTGGCAGAAGGGCAGGTTATCAGGTCACTGCACATCACACTTGGCCAGGCATATCCATTTTCACAAGAACAACAGCTGTTGTTCTCACCACTGGGCAGGCAGACTAGTGTCAGACAGGCAGAGAAATACTATGAGAATGATAAATGGGGAATAACATATCACATGATATATATTTACCCTGCTGTATCTTTATGTCAGTGACCTCAACTAAATGTTGCTCTTGTGAGTTCACTTGAATGATGCAAGAATGATGCCTTGCAAATATTTAGTAAGATTATACTAATTGCACTACTTATAAATGACTAACCAGAAATGGGAACAGACTGGTGCAGGGATAAGTCTCATGAATTACCTTTAAGTAACTGAATGGAGATAGAGAGATGTGAAGCCTGATCCTAAAAATTTACCTGGCATATTGGTCAGTGTCCTATGATAGTTTTCACATTGGATATTTCTATATTGCCTGGGCTGAAAGCAAATGTAGAGGCTTTTAAAGATTGTAAGAGCATGTAATGGTCATTCAAAGTCCTAGTGGCTAGTGAGGTGCTGTGTCATTCTGAATGTGTACTGACAGATGCTGCATGAGAGAAGGTGACATTATCACAAAGTGCTTTCAAGACATACATTCTCTCTAACAAAGAAGTCACCAAAACACTTCACTCTTAAGGTTTTTTTACTCTTATGTGCCATTGGCAAAGATATTAATGAAGTGATTTTCACACATTGCATGCGGCCCTGAAGGCCTTTAAAAGATGCATTTGTGTGTTGTTTTGAGAACTGATGAGAACACTTCCTTTCACCGTTTTATGGGCCAGCGAGTGGTAAGAAGGTACCAAATCCCCTCTACTGTTGTAAATGCTTGGTGTGTTTGCATATCCTCTGCTGTATTAGTTACTTGGATGTGATATTACACAACCACAACTCATGTAATAAAACTTGTCTGATATCTTGCCTTGTAAGAATCTGTTTAGTGAGTTATACCAGGAAAAGACTGAATCTCATGCAGCCTGTCTCTGTCACGGTCAGAGTACAGCCTCTTACAGTGATTTACGTTCCAAATGCAAGTGGAGGGAAGTAAACAGTCTGATAACGGCTCTCGCAGCTTCCTGAAACTTGAAAGTAACTTGGACTGCTTGTTATTCAAATTGGAGAAAAATCCTTTGGCTCAGGCTTCCTCTGGCTTTGTCCCTTTCTTAGAAAAAGAAAAGCATTCAGGGGTATTCCTAATGCCAACTTTATGTAAAAAGGAGTGGTGGGATGCAGATAACAAAACATGCTGTTGTGTGCTAGAGCTTCAGTCTTGTTGGGTCTTTCAGCAGGCAGCAGAGGCAGTTCAGTTTTGCCGATTTCTAAACATGATGGATGGTAAAACTGGAAGAGATCAAACACTGGCAAAAAAAGCATAGTCACCCAGGACATAAAAATAAATAACCAACCCACCTGTTGTAACGTTGATGTTTGAAACTATCATTTCTACATTTGAAATATTTGTTGAAACTGGAAGATTAAGGTTTTTGAAGTACTGTTTGATTGGCTCCAGGAAAGATGAATCCATAAGGCTTACTTCAATGTCAATGGTGTACTCCAGAGGGGGAAGGTCAAAAGTAAGCACTGAAAGAGAAATAGCATGAGACTGCAAAGCTGTGTGTGAGGGTAAATCATAAATTGATGGCTTCTGTTTTGGCATTTGAGCTCTGTTGCTATTTAACGGTAGCTTAGTGTAGCATTCTGCTGAGGAAATCTTCTTGCTTCCTCCTCAGCGGATATTCTGCATGTGTTTTATCTGCTGCTTGTCTGACAAAAGCCAGATTTCTTTGGTTTCAGAGCAATAGGAAGCTGATATAACTGGCATGATATGTACAGAGAAAATCTGTGTCATCCTTTCTCTCCTTTGACTCAGCAAGTAGATGAGTTGTCAACCATAGCCATACAGGATTATCTTGTGACCCCTGTCCTGCAAGAGGCTTGGGGTTTTTTTTCTACACCATATATTTCATCTTGCATAGAAGCTATGCTCATATATGTCAATCTCTGACCAGAGAGAAATTTCTACCTCTTTTGTTTGTGCCTTTACTACTGTACTGGTTTTGTCTGGGATAAACTTAAATTTATTCATAGTAGCTTGTATGGGGCTGTGTTATGGATTTGTGATGAGAACAGTGTTGATAATACAGGGATGTTTTAGTTATTGCTGAACAGTGTTTACACAGTGTCAAGGCTTTCTCTTTCTTCCGCTCTGTCCTCCTAGCAAGTAGGATGGGGCTGCACAAGAAGCTGGAAGGGGACACAACTGGGATAGCTGACCCCAACTGACCAATATGACGTCACACACCATAAGAGGTGGAGTGTGATGGCCATATCATATGATGTCATGCTCAGCAATAAAAGCTGGGGGAAGAAGAACGAATAGGAGGATGTTTGGTGTTATGGCATTTGTCTTCCCAAATAACCATTATGCATCACAGAGCCCTGCTTTCCTGGAAACGGCTCTAAACACCCACCTGTCTCTGGGAAGTAGTGAATGAATTCCTTATTTTGCTTTGCTTGTGCATGCAGCTTTTGCTTTACCAATTAAACTGTCTTTATCTTAATGCACAAGTTCTCTTATTTTTAACCTTCAGATTCTCTCCCCCATCCCACTGTGGGGGAGTGAGCAAGTGGCTGTGTAGTGCTTAGCTGCTGGCTGGAGTTAAAACACAACTACCTCCCCCTTGATGATCTCACGACCTCAGGAGATGCTGTCCCCAACAGTGATTTCACCCTTGGCTTACCAGAAACCTGCTCTGCTACCATACATTTGTGTACGTACTGTTTCGCTTCTGCCTTTGCATCTCTGACTGGAAGCTTTCCTCTTCTAGTGCACTGTCAATCTGTGGAAAACAGAGAGGGAAGCTCTGTGAAAAACCAAAGTGAAGCTTTAGCTGCTGTGGTTGGCATCAAAGAATTAGTGAGGAAAATACCAGCATAGATAATTTTTTCCCCTCCACCAATCTTTGCCCCTCCTTGCCCCACTTTTCCTCTTTAAATAGAATATTTGTATCTTCCAAGCAGGGAAGTGTTAAACACCAGCTGAGGGATGTACTGAGTTTGCCGGTGCCTCTTTGTGTATCCTTGCAAGGCAATTGCCTCATCTTAGCAGGAATTCTGTGTGTGAACTGCAAATCAGCCACAGGGCTGATGCAGTGCTCTCAGCCCTGGGACAGCCTTGCAAGCTGCTTGGGAGACCTGGCGACTCAGCTTTTAAATCCAGAAAATGGACTCATACTATCCTTTGTTTTCATCTTTGCACTGATCTTCCAGCTCTGCAGTAGCAAAGCCAGCCGGAGTAGGAGTAGGAGTAGAAAGGGGATTGAAATGTCTTGGCTCCAGCTCAGGTCTCAGGTCAGCTATTTTGTGGGCCATCCATAGCACATGGTTGACCAGGGCAGTGGTGGCACAATTTCCGTATGACTGGGTTCACGCAGGGTGCAGCCATGTGAGATGCAGACAAGCTTATTTTTTTGATCTTGCCCTAAAAATACACTGGCACCACAGTTAGCAAGAAAGGCTAAAGAACAAGCAAAGACACAGGCAGGAAATTTGCAGCTTTGCCAGTTTCTTAAGTCCCACTGAAATCTTTATTTACAGAAAGGGTGAATAGCTTGGCAACTCTTAAGTCATCTCGTTACATAAAGGAACCATCTGGTGTGTGATTAGAGCTGGGTTTCGTATTGCAGCTGCACTAGCAGTGAAGATTCCAAGGTGCGTTGGCATTTTTGCACTGCTGGGGTACTACCTTTCACCTTAGAGGTTAGCTGTGAGAGCTACAGAAAACCCGCTGTGATGCACATCTTCCTCCAGGTTTGGACTCAGTGGTTTCCTTTTTCAGTTATTCTCTCGAACAACTGCAGGGTATTGCTACGTTTTTAAATACTTCACATATTTCACACCATTAAACAATGACTCACGTGCAGGTTGTCCCATGGTTCAATGATGCTAAAAAATAAGGTGTTACTCTTTTCATGAAAATGCCTAAGTGCTGACATGGAGGCAGTTTGAAGAGAACAGCAAACAAGATACTTGGTCACTGTTACACATCTGCTGAAGGGTAGATGAAGCTGCTGGAACCAGCTGTATCTTGGTTTGCCAAGACAGGGGATGGTGGCAGAAACAGCTTAAGGCATTCCCACCTTCCTCTTAACATCTCCTTTCCTTTTTTCAACGTGCAAAAAAAGCACATTGTGTTCTGGTCAGTCCATCAGAATTAAGGTTCCTATGGTGCTAGGGGCTGAACATAAATGTTAGAATCCATTTTAGCTTGATAGGGTTCATAATATGGAAGACAAAAGTAGTATTTTCTGGTCTAATATTAATTGTGATAGACCAAGGCTTGGTAGATTTGTAAACTAGTTTTCTTTACCAGACTGTTAACTTCCATTTGATCAGTCCCTTTTTTTCTCTGTAACTCCCTTTCTAGTTAGGGACTATTTCTCCATCTGTTTCGCACACTGGGGAGACTCTGGGTTCAGTTTCCCCACCTGAGCCTATGCTGATTTCCTCTAAGGTTTTGTGGATGTAAAGGAGAGCTATAGCAGCTGGATGCGACAAGCAGAGACCAAATGAAAACCAATGGGGCTGGGAAAGGATACTCACTATATGTTGGATGAAAGGATCAAAGTTTGGGTCCTGTGATGTCTGGCAACATGCTGTGACTAGTAGAAATAGGCAGTGGAAACCTGTAGTAATCAAGGATGGCATTTTGTCCAGTGACTTTGCTGTGTAGCCTGAGGGGAAAATGAAGCAAAAGGATCAGGGAATTTTCAGCTGACTCACACAGTAGGAAATACCAGTGCACTCTATAAAAACAATATGTTCATAATTTTTCAGCACACTCTGCCTGTTCATCCAAGACAGAGCATGGAACAAGATCTCTAATTATTCCACTGTCACCAGATCATTTCCCTCATAGCTCCTTTTTTTTCTCATCGGTTGTACCTATTCAAAACGGAGGAAGAAAAAAATCGCTTGAAGAAAGCGGAATCCTAAGCAGATTCCTACCAGGGACAAGTCAGGTGTTAGAAATTCATCTGCCATGAGAAAAGTTGACATTGGATCTTCAAATATTCCTCACAGTGGTACTTGGCAAATGCACAACCAGAACATGAGGGAATAATTAGACATGTTGCTGTAAATGAGAGCCTATCCTGTTGCAGCAGGGAGAGCTCTGCTGCTGGCCATGTCCCACTCTGGAGAGGGCTGTGGTAACATCATGGGCTCAGCTAGAGATTTCTGTCTGTTACTCCTTGTCTAACAAGGGAAATAATGAAGAGTGATATCTTCTGGAAAAAATACTTATAATTTTCAGGTTTTGGTATACATCTCCATTAATTGCCCAGTTGTTAACAAGTAAATAACCTAGAACACAAGAATACTGACACACCGGAATATAATGTGGTGCCTGAAATCAAAACCCACAGAATCCAACATTTTCCATCTCATTAATACCTAAGCTAATTTACTCATGCAGTAGATTGGATGATGAAGCTTAAAGGGAGAGGCAAAACATGCATAGACCCTTATAGCAGGTGTTGACACATTTTATACAGCTGTAGGGAACAGAGAAAGGAAGCTAAAGGATACGTAAAAATATGTATTTTGCTATGAATATGCACTTTCTGATTATTTCTAACAAAGCACTTCCCTAGCTCCAGAATTAACAGCTAGTAGAGAGCTGCAGGAAAAGGCAGAACTCAAGCAGAGTTTAAGAAATAATTTTAAGAAAGGAAAGCACTGAGAAAACTCTTAAGAATAGTACTGAACAGTACCTGAGTGAATAACATCAGCTTGATTGAAATCATAAGCTTTTGTAAAATTATGATCTTTTTGTATTGAAAAGGCTGCTCATGCAAACGAGCTAGGAAAATTCAGCACCTCCTGAGATGATAATGAACACTGGCAACAGCTGCCTATTGCCACCACATCGCATATCAGAGCTGGTGGTCCCAGGTAGACAAGGCACTTCACTGTGACTTTCCTGCTGAATGATCTGTGGTCTAACCTTGTGAATGGACAGAGGACAGCAATGAGCTTATAGCCCAAAAATGTACTTGATGTCACTGATGTGGGTATTCAGCAAGCATTTGTCAGGGTTTCTCACCAAAGGTTGTTCTTGGAGAGATTCATCTGCAGTGAGACTTCACCTGGATACTGACCTGGATAAAAGCTATAAAAGATAGGAAGATACGAAAGTAGGAAGAAATTATGTGCTTTTCCAATAGAGAGACCAGAGCTCTGCAGAAATGTGCATGTAAGCTCGTGTCTTACCCTCTGTTCTCAAGTGATGTGGAAGAGGCAGTGATTAGTGATACAACACTGTGGAAAACTTTAAATGATTGAGACTTAACAAAAGCAAAGTCTGCCTGTGAAGATCTGCATAGAGATCTCAGGATACTGAATGACTGTGTCATGAAACTCAGCACCGATAAGTGTAAGGTAGAAAGAAAAGATCCTGACATTATGTATTCTGTGACGGACTCTGAACTGACTATTACCACTCAGAAATGGGGTCTAAGGAAATGTCAACTGAACTCTGAGGAGCAATTAAAAAAGGAAAATTAATTTTAAGATATTCTAGGGTAGCAACAGAGGGGAAAAAACCCCAAACCAGATAACTGTGCTATCTAGACATTTGAGCTGGCCCAGTATGGCTGCTATTATGCTCCTATATAGGAATAACAAGAAATGAAGACATCTCACTGATTCAGAATATCTTCCCACCCCAAAATCCATTAAAAAAGAGACTGTTACAGGCTTTTTAATCCAATGGATGACTGACTGGCAGAATTGGGAAAAAAAAAAGGTAGTGAAAAGGAAGTGTCTCTTCAGTTTCCTGGGCATGTCCATCAGTATATCCATTATTCTACAAAAGAGACTATTTTGTTGTTTTGAAGACATCATCCACCTGTGACAACCTCAAGAATTCCATGGGTCTGTCTGATCCTGAGACCAAGACAGATCAAAATGGATCAAGAGGGAAACATTGCCAAATTATAAGCTGTGACACAAGTCCTTGAGATAGTAACATGACTTAATAATAGGAACACAAAGAAAACAAAAGATTGCTGATAGTTTTGTGTATTCAGCATATGCTCACAGCATATGGTACAAGAGCTTAATCTGTACAAAAAATTTGTATCTATCTCACTGGTAACAGGTTGATAAAAGAGATAATAGAATGGAAAAAAGGTCATTAAACAAAGTTTATGATGAGGTTAATCAGCATCTGCTACGGTTTTGCATCTATCTTTTGCACTGCTCACAAACTTGCATTCATATTCAAATATTGTGGGTCAGGCTCTATTTTCAAATACAACCTTTGTGCAACCGTGTAGCTGAGACCAAACTCCCTGTTAATTGTATACGTAAGAAACCATATAGAGGACAACTCATGCAAATGAGAACCGTGCTGCTACTCACTGTTTGATAGCTATTCAAAAGGCAAAAAATCCCAAACCAGTATCTAGAAAGTCAGAATACTAGGAAACGAATATCAAATTACAAATGGGAAAAACATTAATGTCCTTCTCAAGTAACGTGGCTGCTCCCCTTGTTCATTTAATGTCTCGTTGAAAAAAGAATTGCGGTAAATTTTTCAGCAAGCAATTTCTCAGGTATCTATGTATCTTCTGTTGGTAAAATTGAAGCTATGTGGACACACATACACACTGCCTGCTGGGAGGCAATAAGTATCTTTGATTTACAAAGCTCCAGAGAGCTAAAGAAGCCCTAGTTTGCTACCAAATCTCTTTTTCCCCATGGCATTTGGGCTGAAAAATGTTTAAACTTAACTCTAAAGTGCAGAATATTCCTGGAGATAAATAGCAAGGTCTCACTTTAACCCAGGACATAGGTGATCTACATGACCTCCTTTTAGCTTTTTCTGTAAATTTCTCTTTTTCATAAATGTTGCAAAATACACCCTCTCTTGCAAATCCACCCAGTACAATATGTTTTAGAAATAAACATCATATATGTTTTACAAAATAAAGAAAACACCCAGAGATATAATATGGTTTACCTTCCCAGGTGATTCAGAGAGAAGATCTTCTAATTAGATGCATCTTAAACATCCTCTGCATTCTGCTATAGCCCAGGCCACTCTCTCAAAGGGAAACCAAGACACAGGTACTTGTATAATTAGCTGAACATGTTATTACTGCCCAGAAAACAAGTTGCCTCTAGAGCCTGCACTCAATTTTCAAGTGTGAGGCTGACCAGAGCTGCCACTGCAGAAAACCCTCAAGGCATTTTAAGAGGAGATATTTCCTGATACCGTTCATCAGGTAGTACTCATTATTTCCCCCTGCACTAAGTCCTTCAGTGTCTATCTGAAGTATAAAATGAATATCCTATTCAGTGTCTATCAAACTATCTGCAGATTAGTTTATCAAGTGGACTAGTTAGTTATGCTGCTCTTTCCTGCTTTGTTGTAACAAAAAAGGATGTTGAGGACTGAGAGCAATAAAATCATATTTTATAGCTGTGGCAAACTATTTGTGGGCATGTTTGTGGGCTCTGATTTAAATAACAAGGGACGAAAACCCTGAAGTTTTCCTACCCAACTGGCATTGGTGCCCTTAGAGAAGCTGCACGGAGATGCAGACCTACAGCTCTGATGGCTACTGTGGAAGGCGGAGAAGAGCAGGAAATTCGCAGAAACTAGGGGAAACTCTGATGTGTTATGTATGTTTCTACCTTGAACAAAATCCAGGAACCCACTGCACAAACCAGGGACATCTGGCCCAATAACAATGGGGCACTTATCCCTACAGTGTTCGATCACAGCTGGTTTATCAATGGCATTTGTTTCCACAGCAGTGTGTTTGAGGCAGTGACTCACTGAGCTCATGCAATGTCTGTGGAAAAGCCTGGGAGTAAACTCATGTTGCAGGGAATTCTTTTTTTAAACAGTGATTAGTTCAGGAGATAGGTCTATGGAAAGAACTCCTGTTCTCCCCGAAACTGGAAAGGTCCCCGTGGAGATCCCAAATTCTCATAAGAAGTGTATGGGAGGCGATAGACTCATGGGGTAGACTGATGTGCCCCAGGATCTCCAGAGCCACCGTGCAGCAGCTGAAGGCCGTGTGGAACACACCAGAGCATCCTAGAAGGGCACACGTCTCCAAGGCGAAAGCTGAGTCAAGCTGTAAATGCCACTCATTGTCACACCGCAAAAGGAAAACGGAAGCAAAAAAGTCAGTAAGGTGCCTGACAAAGTGCCATGCCTTTCCCACTTCTACACTAGTTCCCAAATTAAGGGGTTGTGACATCGGGGCTGGTCCAGCAGTCACAACTGTTACCAGGTGATATTGGCTGTTTCAGGGGAACAGGAGGGATGGCTGCCATGGCAGCATTGGGCACTGTTTAGGTTGCTCTTGGTGTTACCTGTCTAGAGTAGTAGTGGTCAATCCTCTTAGTAGAAAATAGAAGTAGATCTTCAATCCTCTATCAACTGTCTGTGGCAAGTATGCTGGTTGCTCCATTTCTAACAACCCTAAAGCATGTCACAGCAATTTGCCTCTTGCTGGGTCTGAGTCATAAAAAGCAAAATGTGTGTTTAGCAAAGTTTTCCCTGCAGCCTTTGCAGGTGCCAACATTTACTAAGGATGTTAAGGATATTGCTGTATGTGACTGTAAACTTCTCTTTAATAAGCCAACTTGAGGATGCGTTGTCCTTGGCAGCAATACGGTCTATTCCTGTTCCCTTTTCTGCAAACCTGGTTCACCTGCTGCTCCCCACAATGTGCTGAGTCAGCCCTCAACCTGCCATTCTGCAGCAGTTTCAAGGTGACACATTGGCATGATTGATGCCCTCATTGCCCTTACAGCTTCTCCCCACTGTTGCAGTGGCATCAGTCTGGTTTGTTGCCCACCCAAGCTGGTTCAGGAAACTGAACAAGCAGAAAACTGAGGCCTCACCTACAGCACTAAATGCAACCACCTCTCTCTCTGCAGGCAGGTTTTATGGGTGGCCTTGTGCTGGTGCCCACCAGACCCCTCTTTGAGCCAACTTAGCTCACTGTGCCTGCAGAAAACTAAACCAGCAACAAGGCGTCTAGCTTGCTTTCATCCGAGCGAGCTTAACCAGCTCAGAGCAGGGCCCAGTGAGTGCCAGGGCCAGAGCAAGGAGAGGAGCAGACATGTGGCCCCAAGCAGGGAAGGGGGAAGGAACAAAGGTTGGCAGGAAGGACAGGAGGGTAAGGAGGAGGAGGACCTCTTCCTTTCTGCCCTGGCAAGCAGTTCAGCATGAGTCCGTGGTCTACCCCTACAGAAAGAGCTGAGTAGTTTTCATCCCGTGTTGCTCCCTTTGCTGTCTCCTTGCAAGTTTAGGTAAGCAGCAGTGCTAGGGCAGAGGTTGAGGTGAAGAGAAGGACAGGCTTGGTTTAGACTGAGTTAGCTGTGGTAGATCCACACCTTGCACATTGCCAGCCCTTGACTGGAAAACTAATCTTATTTAAACCCTCCTCCCCCCATTTTTTTTTTTTTTTGTTATTTTGGCTTTCAACAGCACCTTGCGGTGCTGGGAATGGGAAAGAATGTCAGCAAAGGGAAAGGATTCCTTGAAAGACAGTTTCTGCTCAGGACGCCGTATCATCAAACTGCAGCCTAAAGGTATAAGAAATCTTGGTTCACTTTGCAGGAGAATGTGAAAATTGCACAATGTCAGAGCATTAGGGATGTAATCAACTTGGTATGTGAGCACAGGGGGATGTCCTGATCATCCTGCTGTTTTTTCCTGTATGGATTCATCATGTACTGTCACGTCACCAGAAACTGAACTTCCTGGACTTTAAAGTTTTAAAGTTTCAACCCCAAGAACACTTTTAGTTTAAACAACTGAGACTGCACTTGGAGAGCCATCACAAGCTCAGGAAAGTGAGAAAAAGGCGTGTTAGGGGATATCAGCTCTGAATGAGGAGCAGTCATCCAAAACAAGGCAGAACTACACCGATCCCGTAATTCACTGGAAATGTGCCGTTACGAAAGCATGTGAACACATTTCATCTGGCATGGACAAAATAGACCAGGGTAATGTTCCCTCATAGGTGCAACCTGGGAGATACTGTTCAAACTAAAAGTAAATGTGGAAGCAACATAGAAATTAAGTTAACAAGATACAGCCCTCCTGAGTCACCCATCTTCATTCCAGTCCTGGCTGTTAACGCTTCAGTCTCATCTCTAGAATGTAACCTCAGCAATTTCTGTAACCAGATCCAGTTGCCACTTGTATTGCAAACTCAGAAAAAGATGGCAAAACCTCTCTGAAGCTGGATGTCGTCTGCAGGTTCTTAGACCATTTTGCGTTCTTATTATTTTTGAGTCTGAATTTTGCATGGTCAGCCTCTCAGAAAGATGCGTTTTAGAAATGGAAGGACAGAATGAATGCCAAGCCTATTGGAATTAATAGGCAGATTACTTTGAGATAAAAGGTTTGGGGTGAATTTGGTGGTGCCTGGGGCTTCATTTATTATCTCTCTCATGTGACATATATAGTTTTGCCCACCACAGGGCAGTTTGCCCATTGTAGACAAGTTCAGGAATTCCTTTCTGGACATCTCCAGCACAACATTCCCACTGGCTTAAGCACAGAGGAGGAGAACTGTATCTACAGCCTTATCAAGGGTTTCCCCAAAATGGTATTTCCAGAGAAGGGTCTGGTTCACACCCTCTTCTACATCAAGTCACATTTTCCATCCTTGTTTACAAAGCATATACTTTTCCTTATTGACTTATGATTTTAAATTCTTCTATTTCTCTGTAGGCCTTTCCATGAATTGGTGATAGCCTTTTTGCATACTCAAATAGTCTACATGGAAATGAAAAAAATCTGATGAAAATTGAAAAAAAAAAAAAAAAAAAAGAAAATCTGTAGCTATCTGCAGATCAGGCTCAAATCATACGATGACCAAGCAGGACTTCCTGCAAGAAGAAAATAATTGCAAGACTCATGTTTGCAAGGCACAGTAGCTGGAGTAGGAACCACTCATCCAGATAATTGAGAGTACAGAAAATAGTGCCTAGCTGAATGGCCAAATTGTCACATCCTTCAAGCAGTCCTAATGCGCTGGAGCAGCCGACAGAACTTTCCATGAGCATTTCAGCACAGTCTGTACAGTACCAGCCAGCCCTCTAATGTCGTCCTAGCCCTCCTGGAGCAGTTCATAGTTGAACTTACTGCTTGTCGGTGGAGAACAGCAATCTGCTGGATCAGTGAGGGCATTCTGGCGTGAATAACCATTAACTGCAATAGTTACTGGCTAAGCATTAGCTCGGGGAAGGAGGAAGGTGAGAAACAGTCTGCCACATTTGGCAAGCCAGTAGCACTGTCCCGGTTGCTGGCTAGCTGTACAGCTGACCTGCCTGGGAAGATACCATGCTAACACTAGTCCTCTGGCCTGCCTCTTTCATGGGGCTAGGTAACAAAGTTTACCTGCACTTAGAGCCATTTCACTGGGTTGGGATAGGAAAGACCTGCTGAGGACTAACCTTTCTTCAGAGCAGGTACCTCCGTCTTTGGCAGGGAGATGATGCCCACGTAGCTCATGGCTTCTATGGCCTTACCAGTGTAGCGTGGTGCAAGGACACCTGGGTTGTACCAGAGCCAGAAGTAATACATTGTTGACATGCTCTATTATCCCTTGCAGCAGGGTTTGGTAGCTCATATTTGGTGGCCAGACTGCTTCTATAGCTGCTCTTACAGCCCTGGGGCTCGTTACTTGGGTTCCCTAGCTCAGGTAACCTCTGTTCACTCAGTGGGACTGGGCTTATTCCACCTTATCCTTCTGTCTGACTCCCAGATTGCCACTCTTGTCTCTTATACAGGCAGAAACATTTGGTAGCCCCTCTTAGCCTGCCCAGACATGTCTTCTTTCTAGAGCCTTTGGGACAACATTTCTCATTTGATACAAGAGTTAATGATGAGAAGATTTCCAGGTTCTGGATGCATCTGAAGCACAATGTCCAGTTCCCAGGCTCCCCAGTACAAGAGAGACATAGACATACTGGAGTAAGTCTAGCAAAGGGCCATGAAGATGATTAAGAGGCTGGAGCATCGTCATACCAGGAGAGGCTAAGAGAGCTGGCACTGTTTAGCCTGGATGGGGGGGATTTTGTCAATGTGTGTAAATAACTGATGAGGGGAACTAAGAAGCACCCACTCTGGAGTGGCTTCTTTGGTGAGGGGTTATGAAAGCAGAAATGTAAGTTGCAACAAGCATTTCTATGTTAGAATACAGAGTTATCCATCCTGATGCAGCCATCACAGATAGAGGTATTGTATTCCTGTTGGCTGAAACTTTTCCATATTCTTTATCTGGGAACGTGGCCCCTCTTGTGGGAAGCTGGTGGCAGTCCCAGCAGAAGTAGAGGTGAACACACCTTTGGCAT
>NW_010548373.1:0-375 GCF_000687285.1 Phaethon lepturus
GCTGGGCCTGATCCCTTGGTTGTCCTGCAAACAACCTGTAAGCACTCTCAAGAAGAACCGCTCCATGATCGTCCACTCTATGGAAGTCAGGCTGACAGGCCTGTAGTTCCCAGAATCCTCCTTCCGGCCTTTCTTGTAGATGGGTGTCACATTGGCAAGCCACCAGCTGTCTGGGACCTCCCCTGTTAACCAAGACTGCTGATAAATGATGGAGAGTTGTCTTGGTAAGATCCTCCACCAGCTCCCAGCATACCATTGCTACAGTTTTCCATGTTAGATATTCTGAACAACTTAGCATCTGCCCAGTTTAAGAAATAATGTGACACATAAAATGTATTTGGGACAGCTGTATACTTCTAAAATGTTTTTGATGAC
>NW_010548374.1:0-2088 GCF_000687285.1 Phaethon lepturus
CCTTTAAAGCCTCATATAATGGTTTTACATAGAGTCCATAGTCCAGAATCCAAAGTCGACACTACCCAACCATTCCCAGGAAAGTTCTCAGTTCCTTCAGGCTACTTGGTTCAGGAATTTGACAGATAGCTTCTTTCCTTCCATTTCCCAATCGTCTCTGTCCTTGAGATATTTCGAATCCCAGATAAATTACTGTTTCTTTTCCTATTTGGGCCTTATTTCTGGAGACCCTATATCCTCCTTGGCCTAAGAAATTCAGTAAACTGATAGTAACTTCACGACATTTTTCTTTGCTTTCTGCTGCGATCAAAATATCATCCACATATTGTAACAGAACACTTCCCTTTTGGTCCTGTCTCTTCCATATCTCTAATTCCTTGGCCAATTGATTCCCAAATATCATAGGGCTATTTTTGAATCCTTGTGGAAGTACAGTCCATGTCAATTGGGTCTTTCATCCTGTAGCAGGACTTTCCCACTCAAAAGCAAATATGTTTTGGCTGCCTATATCTAGAGGTATGCAGAAGAAGGCATCCTTCAAATCCAGTACAGTGAACCATTTATGCTCCTCTTTTAAGGAATTCAATAGAGTATATGGGTTAGCCACTACTGGGTGTGTATCTTGGACTATCTGATTTATAGCACTTAAATCCTGAACTAATCGATATTCCTGGCCTCCAGATTTCCTCATGGGTAATATGGGAATATTATACTCTGTTAATAGTCTGTATTCTAAAAATTTAGTAATCAACTCCTCTAATCCTTTTCGAGCCTCCCACTTAATAGGATATTGTTTTTGTCTTACTGGCTTGGCTCCAGGTTTTGAAATCCTCTGCCAATTCAGATCGTCCCGGAATTCCACTCGCCCAGACCAAAGGAATTACTGCATTTTCCACGTCTTCTGGAATTTGTTCTTCCCTGTAGGAATCCTGTAACATAAACACTCTTGCCTCTATGGCTTTTGATTCTGGTATTAATAATTTAATTTCTCCATCTTTGAAGGTTATTTGTGCCTCTAATTTACTCAACAAATCTCGTCCCAACAAAGGCAGCGGACACTCAGGCATATACAGAAATTGGTGAGTTACCCATTGTTTTCCCAATTTAAACTTTAATAGTTCTAAAAAATGGCCAATTTTCCTTCTGCCCTGTCGCACCGACAACATCTACTCATTTATAACTAAATTTCCCTTTACATGTATTCAATACTGAGTAAGTAGCTCCAGAAACTCTATTTCTTCATTCCCTTGCTTTAATGTAACCAGGGGTTCAGCTAGGGTTGATTCCCCCCGTCCTCTTCATAGTTCTTCATCCAGAGTCATTAATTTAATTGCCCGGAGAGCCGGATCTAATTCTCCTGCCTTAGGACATTCTCTCTTCCAGTGCCCACGCTCCTTGCAAACAGCACATGGATCTTCTGCTAATCGGGGCTTATTTTCCTTCTCTCTCCGATATTCATTCCTCGTCCTCTCCCTCTGCCTATTCTGTTATTCCCAGCCAAAACTGCTAGTAGCTTTCCATCCCTTCGCGCTTGTCTCACCTCTTTTTTCCTTTTCTCTATTATTATATACAGCCCAAGCAATTTTGAGCATTTTACCCAAATCTCTAGATTCAGGTCCCTCCAATTTTTGAAGCTTTTTTCTAATGTCTGGAGCCAATTGTCCCATAAATATAGAGGTTAATTGTACTGCTGCTTCTGGTCTTTCTATATCCAAATTAGTATATTTTCTGGCAGTCGTCTTTAGTCTTTCCATAAAGGCTGAAGGGAACTCATTCAATTCTTGTCTTACCTCATACATTTTTGACCAATTTATTGCTTTCTGCATTACATTCTTAACACCATATAGGATCCATCTCTGATATCTGCTTAACATTGCTCTGGGTCCCGGTTGATTAGGGTCCCATTCAGGATTCACAGATGGAAAATTTTGATCTACTGTTCCTTGTAAATCCCCATTAGCTGTGCTCCTTCTGCTTGCTTCCTGGCAGTAGTTAATACCATTCTCTTATCGGTTTCATCAAGTAAAGTATCTAACAGTACTTGCAAATCATTCCAATCAGGATCCTGTGTTCTAATTATTGTTTCAA
>NW_010548374.1:2183-3471 GCF_000687285.1 Phaethon lepturus
AGTCCCCCCCGCCTCTCGGAGAGGGGCTTGGAGGGAGGCTGCTCGAGCTTCTCCTCTTCTTCCCCTCATCCTTCTTGAAATTGGGCTAGATTCCCCTCCTTCTCTCTCCTTGGGAGAAGCAGGGGAATCATCATTGTCATCATCCAAATCTTGGATCTCTCTTTCTCTCCTTCGGTGGGGGGCAACCATCCATTCAATATCTTCCTCGTCACCTCCTTTATTCCAACCATTCTTTTTGGTCATACAAGAAGAACAACACGTTCCAGAGTTCTCATCACATTTCCCTTTTTGTACAACCCATTACCATGGGATCGTGCGGATATATTCCACACTGCCTCTGCCATTCTGGATGATTTCACAGTGTAAAGAACAAATCAACATAAGCCATTTCTTCCCATTTACCCTCCTTCTTACAAAACAACATTAATTGCAAAATGGTGTTATATTTCAGTGTACCATTTTCTGGCCATTTCTCCCCACATTCCAATCTATACATTGGCCACCAATGATTACAATACTCAATTAATTGCTTCCGAGTCAGAGGATCACCCCCCAGATCTTTCCAATGCCTCAAAATACATCCCAAAGGTGTTTTTTTTTAAAAAAAAATGTCCCCATCTTCCCAAGACTAGTGGTTGTGATTGTGCACTATCACAGGCACTAGTCGGAGGGACCCCTACCCTTTTCGAGGCTCCCTCCGGAATTTCTAGCCCCCTGCTAGAAATCCCAGCCTCCTTTACCCGGGTCTCTAGCCCAACCATGCGAGGCTTTCACCACGACTTACAGGCAGGCATTACTCATACCTTTTCCTATAGAGGTACTTCTTAGCCCCACTCCGCGTAGCTTTCGCCACGCCTTATGAGCAGGCTGCATTTGATTCCTTTAAAGAATGCCTTATTACCTGTCCAGGGAAATTGCTCAGAATTCTTCAGTCCAGGGATCAGAGGTTCTTCCTGAGAATCCCTCGGTGCCGGCTGGAGGTCCTGTGATCCCGCGGATCCGTCGAGATTCACAAGCGAGGTCCCATCTGGGTCGCCAAAAACTGTCACCGAAATCGGGAATAAACCTCGTAACACCAATGTAGTGTTAGAAGGTAGGCATTCTTTATTTTCAGCGCTGGGAACACGGGGAATAGTTCCTCCCAAATCGTGTTCCTCGATCAGTTCAAAAATCAAACATTTATAGGCATATGATTATCTTTATTTTCAGCGCTGGGAACACGGGGGATAGCTCCTCCCAAAACCGTGTTCCTTGATGAGTTCAAAAATCAAACATTTATAGGCATATG
>NW_010548375.1:0-22970 GCF_000687285.1 Phaethon lepturus
GGGAGCTCCCCCGAGGAGTTTGGGGATGTCCCAAAGGGGAGATGGGGTCTGACCTACACGGGGCGAGTGCCTGCCGCAATGGGAGTCAGGGTCTGCCCCACGGGGTATGGGGGTCTGCCTCGCAAGGAGGTCAGGGTCTGTCCCATGGGGCAGAGGGGGGCAACCCCAGAGGGAATCGAGGCCTGCCCCCCAAGGGGGGCTGGGGCCTGCCCCACAGAGATGCCTAGTACAGGGGATTGGGGCCTGCTCCACAGAGATGCCTAGTACAGGGAGGGGTGGCGATCCTACCCCAAAAGGGTTGGGACCCTGCCCCACAGGGACACCCAGTGCTGGGGGCAGGGGGGTTAAACTGATCTCCACACCCCCAGAGAGCGCCGAGAGGGGGGCTGGGGGGCAGGTGGGGGCCCACTCTCACCCAGCTGCCCCAGAAGTGCCAGGCCAGGCATGAGCAGCCATGTTTCAGGCCAGGTCCCTCTATGGGGATGGGGGGGAGCAAAAACTGGGCTCAGGGACAGTCCCACCGTCCGGCCCCCCACCAAACGCTGGGCCTGGGAACCACCCTGCCTCTATGGGAGCAGGACCCTGAGGTCAGGTGAGCCTCCTTGGAGACACAGGGCCCCATGCCCACAGGGCAGCCCACTTTTCCAGCCTGACTCCCCACAGGGCATTTACACCCCCAGACCAAAGCCATCTGCAGCAGGCTCAGTGCCTCCCCTGCAATGCTGCCCTGCAAGGGTGCCCGAAAGCTGAGGTAAACCGGGGGTGCAGAGGCAGATCTCTCCTGGCTTTGGGGTTTTGGTGTAAAACAGCCATTTCAAACCCTATCACACTCCTCTCCCTGCTGCCCGTCACAGGTAGCATAGCGCAGCACAGAGGATTTTAAGTACAAGGGGTATTACGTAGAGGTGACTCTTTTTCACTAATAAAATATAATAACAACAAAGTCAAGGGAATGCAACCGAGCTAATGAAGCTGGAAAACTCGGTTAATATCATTGTGGGGTTGTATGGTTAAAGCCAGGCACTGAGGCAGTGTGGGTTCCCTCAGCTGCAGGAATGTCAGCTTTGGGGCACTTAAAGTTAACATTTGCTGCTGTAGTTTGTTGTTGGTTTGTGTTTGTTTTTTTCAAATTAAGAAAAATGCAAAATGCTGCTATTGATGACTCGTGCAACACAACTTTTGGCACAGGATTACTCATGGCCCTGGAGTTATACAACAACGTGTTTGTTTGTGGGATCGATGAGCATTCAGCACGGTCCATGAAATCCCTGTGATACATCCTGCGACCAAGCGTGCGGTCCCATCCCAGTCACCAGGTCTTCCCAAACAGTAACTCGGATTTTACCAGAGTTTAATCAAGCGTGGTCCCTTTCTCTGGCCACCCATCACAGTGCAGATAGACACCTTGTTGTGAAAGAGCTGCCCATTTGCTTTACTTTTTAAAACGCAACATTGCTTGTTTGTGCCTCGCTTAAGCTGGATGATTTTAATCATCCTTGTTTCAATTCTGGAGGAATCCAGTTAGTTTTGGGGTCCCTGTGGCAGCAGCACTCATTGCTGCTTGCAGCAGTCATCGCTCTGAGTGTAGGGGACTCCGAAACTCCAAGCCAACAAAAATGTTCCCCTGAAATTAGAATCAAATAACGAAGGTATTTTTATTCCGCTTCACGTTACAAAATCCCTTTTTGCATTTCTGAACCCAAATTTTAGCCTGAGTGACCTAAGGAAATCTCTTCAAGAAGACAAAAAAATACATATGTAAGAAGCCCAGCACAGATTTTGCATTCGTTACTCCCACAAATCACAAAGTTGGAAAACGGGATGCATAGCCCTGCACACAAGCAGCCCCTCAAAAGTCTCTCTTTCTATAAAATCTATAAAATATAAATCTATAAAACAGATTTGCCAGCAGACGTTCAATAGAAAATGGAGTGAATTATTTTCACCGCACACTCACGACTTCTCAGGGATGAGGGGAAGGAGGCTCTGGGTACCTTTTTTATGATCTGCCATTGACTTCACTAATGACTCACATTTGGTTCCAATGAGATATTTTCATATGACTAATGAATCTATATTTGGAGACATAAGAGGGTTTGGCTAATTATCTGTTGCAGTCAGTTAAATATTCCAAGTATTCAAAGTAGGTTTTCTTCCAGTGGCAAATGTTATGCCCCCACGGTCTGTCTTCTCCTGGTGCTTTAAAAGCAGCCCAGCACTTTGACTCGTACCAGGCTGACATCTGGGTTTCTGCGTGTGTAAGCACAAGAGATGGCCTGAACTTAATTACACAGCGAACCAATCCTGCATTTTTTAAGTGGCCGATAGGTCATTCCCCAAGGGACGTTTTAAACCCGATTTTTCAACACGCACTTGATGCTGGCAGCGGCCCGTTTTGCTGGGGGCATTTACTGGGGTGCCATTAATAACTCCTGGCAGGGGCAAATTCCTTATGAGCACCGTTGTGTAGGCTGCTTGTGCACAAATCATTTTTCCGCACGGAGGGCTCGAAATCTGATGAGAGAAGGGAAGGGAGAGAGGAGGGGGAGGGAAGGGGCTCCGTCAGCTCAGCTGCCTGAATTGCAGGAGGACGTTAAACATAACGATCCTGGAGGGAAAGAAACCGTACGCAGCTCGGATGTGGGAACGAGCCAGGATTTCCTGTTCATATGCCTCTTTAGTAGGTGCTCGGGCTGTTCTTCTTTTATCGCCGTCGTTTTCTTTGTCCGCCACCGAAGCAATAACGCCGGTGCAGATACAATGGATCAGATGTTCCCCCTGCCCCTGCTGCTGCCGCCCTCGGCCGGGAGACCTCTCTGTGCCGCTCTCCAACTCCAGCAGAACAATAAAGAAGATTTTACAGCTGTTGTGGGGATGGGGGGAGGCGGGGAGGCAGAGGGAAAACAGCTTGAGTGCCCGTGGCCAGCTATAATTTCTCCAGTGGGTCTTTGCTGACAGTTTTAGGATTAACAAGTGAGCTCTGTTCCCAGGCATTTACCCCTCTGGATAAGCTGGCCTGTTTGTTCTCAAGGGTTTATTTTACCCTACAAAATATGGCATTGCCAAACAGATGTAGGCTTGTTCCTAGAAAGGCAAGTTATAGCTGAAGCTGCATCTCACAGAGGCTTTCGCCCTTGGAATTGTTTGGAAATGCTACAGTTTTCCTCCGACCCTTTTCAGGGCAGTTTTTTCCCACAGACGTGCTGGTCGATTCTTTTATGGCTCTGTCCTTTGTCAAGGATGAATTAGGAAAAATAAACTCGCAAACAAAAAGTGGAGGCCCAGCACGGAGATCCTCTTGCTCCCAATGATTAAGAAGTATTTTACAGCTTTGGGTGTGGGGGAGAAAACAATGTGTCCTCCTGTGTTTTTCTTTCCCTCATTTTTAGCTTGGTGGGTAATGGGGGGAGGAAGGAAAAAAAAAAAAAAGAGGAGAGAAGAATAAAACAGTCTTACTTTTTTTAAAGGCCTCCTTTTCAATAGACTGACACGAAGTGCTTTATGGTGAGTGCTGGAGAAAGCCTCTCATGTCCCAGAGCTGGCACGGTGAGGGGCAGGTGATGAGGAAGGGAAGGCTGCAAGGAGGAAGGCTGCGAGGAGGAAGGCTGCAAGGATGCATGCTGGATCTGATGTGAGTATTTTGTGGCCAGCACCTGGCTTCCTCCCTGGAGATTTGGCAAACTTCCACCGTGAGTAAAGGTTTGGTGAGTGGCTGGGACCTGGGAATTGCCATCAACCCACAGCAAAACACATCAGGGCAGGACAGAGAGGTGGTCTGCCCTCCCTTACTCCCATCCCTCCCTGGGGGGTGGCACGGGGACATGCCCAAGTTCAGAGCGAGTCGGTAGTGGGGGCAGAAGGAGCTCTGCCCCGATCCCTGTCCTCTGCAGGGGGCACCCAGCTCCCCCTCAAAAGGAACAAAATAGCCTTAAATTCCAGTTACGGAGATGCCAAGTCCCTTCACAAGATACATGTGCGTTCGTGGTCTCGGGTGGTGCCCTGCCCTCGCTGGCCAGCACGTTTTTCCCCTCAGCAATGGGCCAAGCATGCTGCTGGAGCTTTGGGGGCTGGACACTCTTGGAGAGAAATCCCACCTCACCTACAAGCCCAGCTCCCCTTCCCCACGCTGGCACTTGGGAAATGGCTCCCCGTTGCCCCCTACACGCTCCCTAAAACTGTAGGTCCCCAACACTCCAGTCCTCCACCGCCTTGCCCCCCGGCCACAGGAGCAGGGAGGGTGAAACTTAACCTGCCTCCAGACAGCCCAGTTCAGCAACTTCGCCCACCGAATCGGGGTGGTGGGAGCAAGCTGAGCAGGACACTGCAGGGAGGAAGGAGCTGCTGTGAGACCCACTTGATCCAGCCTGCCCACAGCGCTAGCGGCTCCCCGAGGCAACCACGCTGCAAATGGCAAGCTTTCAGGGAAATAGAAGAATGGCCCAAAATAAGTTGCCAGCATCACCTCTTCTTCCTCTTCAGGTTTAGGTGCCCAGAGGTTTGTTGCAAACTTTCCCATGCTGTCAAGGCATGCAGGAGGGAGCCAGGTTTCAAGTGGTGCAAGACCAGATTTTGCCCACCCACCAGGCTTGGTCAGCAGAAGTGCTTGAACATGGAGGTGGGAATGGTTCTCATCTGAAATGAAGCTCATGTTTTCTCACTGGAGGAACGAGCGAGCTCCAAGCACTCCTCCCTGCTCCGGCACGAGGCAGGGACGGAGCTGCACTACCTGGGTTGTTGCACATCTCCCCAGCACACCCTCCGCCTGCCCCTGCCCTGCAGCCTTCGCTCCTGGTGGTGACTCGCTTTTGTTTGCCCTGAGGTTACACCTCAGCCTCTTGTCCTTCCTCCCCACCAAAACTCATCCAGCGTGTTTCATGCTTCCCTCAGCACTTGCGCTCTGGAGCTTGGTTGGCTCCAGCGCGAGGAGCACGAGTGCCCCACGAGCTCCTGTGGCTCTGATCCCCACCCTTAGCTCTGCTGTTCCACAGGTCACACTCAGAGGTAGGTCTGAACCTGTCTGATGTCCCAGGCCCCCCTCTCCATCCTCAAATTGTTTTCCCTAGGTGCATCAGCCCAGCCAGAGTTCAGATGTCAGCAGAAAGGTCAATTATAGGCCACTTTCTTTACATTTATCCTATCTGAGATGTTTTTAGAGCAGCCCTAAATGCATTATCTCTAAGCCTGATCGAGTAATTACGAATGCTTTGGAGTGGTCCAGGCTAGTTTGTTTAGGTTTCCCCGGCACTGATTAGAGATTAGCAGAGATAAAACCACCCATTGGCTGGAAGGCATAAAGCAGTGGTGGTTTTCTGGTTCAGGGGCCAGGTGCTTCGTACCTGCCCATCTCCCAGGCACCGCTGCTCTCCAGCGAGGGTGCATGGGAGGGAGGCAGGGTGCTGCGAATTTGTCGGGTCTGCGGTTGCCATACATAGCAGAGGCTTGTGGATTTGGACAACCCAGTAGCCAAACTCCTCGCTCATCGCTAAGCATCCCCAGATGAAAGTTAGATGCAAAATCCCTTTGTTTCAGTGAGTCCAGCTGCTAGAGGGTCCGGCTCCTTGGAGAGGGCTGGAACAGCCTCCCAGCCCCGTGACACAGTGGGGATAGGAAACAGGCAGGATCCCCCTGACAAATATGAGAACCCAAAGGTTCCTTTGACATTTACATTGACAGGCTTTCCCTCGGTGTCTGGTACCCCTTGAGCAGGGCTGCGGGATGAAAGCATTTCAAAGCACACGTAGGTGCTTAAGAATTTTATTAGCAGCATCAGCCAACATTTCCACTTGCTTTGTATTTGCTGTTGGAAAAGTAATAACAGCTTTGGAGAATCTACTCAGGAGAGAAAACAGCTCTTTCCTAGGCACCATGCTGGGGTACTGCTTTGAGTAACAACACTGCATGCAGGAATGGAGTGGAAAAGGGCTGCAGCCCCAGGAGGAGCAGGGATTGCTTACACGAGCCCACGGAAAGTGCTTGGATGGAACAGGATGAAGGAAAGGAAAGTGTGGTGCGACTACATATCAAGAAAAGACTCCAGCTGCTGGTCTCTAGCTGCCTATGTCAAAGCCTCCTCAGGGAAGTAACTTTATTTGTCTCCTGGGACAAGTAAAACAAGTACTGGAAAAAATACAGGGAACAGTCTTGTGTTGGCTGGGGACAAGACAGGCCATTCAGATCTTAACCCAGAGCACAGAGCTCTCCAAGGGCAAGAGAAACATTTGAAGGTGCACAGATATTTACCTCTAACACAAAGGAAACCCCAGACCCCTGCAATCTCCTGGCTGTTGAGGAACAGGAGCTACTCCAGGGCTAGGGAATACACAAGGCTGTGCTGCCTTCGACCCTCTACCAACTCCTAAAACAGGTATTTCCCCAATCCCATTTCCCTGGTCCTGGGTCTGCACCTCTCCTGGGTCTGACTCATTTCTGGAAACGTGGCCGAGGCAGAGGGAGATGGAGCCAAGAGTTGAGGGGACAGAGCATCTTGCAGAAACAGGTCCTCGTCCCACAGCTCCCCTGGCCTCAGACGAGCTTTGTCCCACCTCCGTCCCTGCTCAGTGGTAAAGGCAGAGACCACTCATAGATCGTCTTGGGGCAACGCCAACTCTGCCTTTCTGCCTCCAGACAAAACCCCTTGCCTCTCTCAGCAACAGCGCAGGAGAAAGACTGAGGAACCAACCCTGTATAAAGGTGTCCTTCTCTGCTAACCGCTACAGATGAACGTCTCTGGTGAGCATCATGGCCACACGACCGATAACGGTACTTATCAAGAACCCAGCAGAAAAACACAGGGCCTCAACTCAGAATATTTAATCATATGCTTTAAAGCATGCTACCTGTTAAGGCAGGTGTGGGAGGAGGTGATCTGGATGATCTCACTCCATGGTAATGCAATGAGCCTTCCTGCACTGTTGCAGCCCTGCTGGGACAGCCAGGCAGCCTGGTGGGTGGGTTTCCCCTTGCAGGACACTCCCATGGCAGCGAGTCTTTCCATTCCTTCAGTACATTTATATGTGCCAGCCTGTGAACACAAGCAGTGACATGCAGCTGAGAAGCAAGACCTCTTCCGCAACCTTCTACCCAAGCATCGCTGCTCGTTTCTGGCTTGTCCCTCTGGACCTTCACTGATTCCTCTGACAAAGCAGGAGCTGGACTAAGAAGCTCTCCTCTTCCTTGCTGACATGGATGGTCTGCCAAAGAAAATGCATGACAAAAGTGACAAGGATGGGCCACCATTGCCCAAGGCTATATATTCCTTCCACACCAAGAAAAGTTCTCCTGGTGGCCTCCTGGAGCGCCCCTCTCAAGCAAACAGATGCCGTGCAAAGCAGAGGGTTTGGCTAGAGACCTCCAGAGGTCCCCTTCAGAGCTGGAAAAGGTTGCTCAGGGTCTGTTCTGGTCCAGTTTTGGATATCTCCAGGGATGGAGATTCCACAGCCTCTCTGGGCTAAACCACTCTCCCTGTGAACTTATTTTCTTCTTATTGAGACAGAACTTCCCTTGCAGCAACTTGTCCCTGTTGCTTCTTGTCCTTTTGTGGTGCCCCTATGAGAAGAGACCTGCTCCATCCTCTCTGAACCCTCCCTTTGGAGAGTTAAATACAGCAATTAGCTCTTGCCCTCTCTTCTCCAGGTTGAACAAAGCCGGCCTGCAGCCTTTCCTCATCGCTTGCTATCACATGCTAGTTATTAACCAGACCTTTTGGTAAAGATTCTGGTGTCTCACTCAGCAGTAGAGCATGATTTTAGGTTTATAGCTCTGTGTCTATTTCCAAGAATATTTTACTGGCCTGATGTATGAAGCTGCTTAAACCTTAAAATGAAGTAATCCCTGCTGCAGAATACAGCTTGCTAATTAACCCTTCACAAAAACATTACAGCTACGGATCTCAAAGCATGAGCAGCAGCATAGCCCAATGAAAGGGCAGAGGGCTTTTAGGAAGATAACAGGAGGGATCCAGGTCACAGGTTTGCCTGGACGTCAGAGCTGCATGAGCCAAGCTCGATCACGTTGCTTTGAAAGCAAGTGGACATTAAAGCTGAGGATGCTCCCACTCAAATAAACTAAATTTGGATTTTAAGCGCAGCCCCACTCTGCAAATCAGCTCTATAAAAATGTCATTGTGGGACTTCCTGTTTATTGTCTCTCGCTGACTCCAGATGAAACCCATCCCACCAAAGAAAGCTGTTTTCTAATGAGCCTTCTGCAAACACAGGTTTTCTTCCCTCACCTACCAGCTCTGAAGCAAATCTACCTCCCCAAACCCTATGCAACACCCTGGCATTTGGGATATCCACCCAGCCAGAACCTGCTAATCTGCTTGCTTGCTCCATGCTGGATCCATCCTTCTCCTCCAGCGTTTGCCTGTCCCATGGGTCACTCCGTCCTGGCAGGCACTGCTGGAAGGGGGTATGAGGAGCAGTCAAGAACAAACACAGCCCTTATCTTAGGCAATAAACCAGTTACTCACTTTTTTACCTACCAGAACAGCTGTGAGCTTATCTACTTACCTTCATTGCTGGGATTTTTCAGAAGACCCTAAGAGAACCAGGAGCCTGTGCACCACAGGCATTCAAAGGCAAATGAGTACATGATTTCCTACAGCATTTTTAACTCTCCCAGCCTGTAGCAAGTACAGCTCAATTCTGACCCTCTAAAGGAAGCAAAAGCACAACAACTGGTGCTGTTTTTCTACAGTGACTTTTTAGAGTTGAACCACACTTTAAATCACTTTGGTGATGCGCGCACACTCATTTGTCCTGGGAACAAAGAGAGAGCGTCCCCCCCCAAAAAAAAGGATGGAAATATCTGCTTCACTTCAAACTTGCTTTTTTTTAATTTGCTGGTTACATCTTAAATCTTAAACCTCAGCCAGATCTAAGGGCGAACAGTGCACATCCCCAGAAAGAAGGGGACTTGACTAGGAAAATTCTGGCCCGCAGCACATGGGACTGTGTACCTGCCAGCTGGAACAGTAACAGGTAACAACGTGAACATATGGATGCACTATAGCTGTAAAGGAGCAGCAGGCACAATTTGAGCAACGTTTGTGCACACCTTGGGCAGAACTGCTCCTTATAGAAGGCAGGCTGGAGAAACAACAGCTCTTCCAGGGAATCAGCTTTCAAGACCCCAGGTCTTGTGCTCCAAAGTGGATCAAAGAGGAAAGTGTCTTCCAAAACAGCAGGAAACAAACACAGGCAACAAAATCCATTAGAAAAAAAAATACTTCTTGCATCTAACCACATTAGCAAGGCTGAAAAATAGCTAAAAATTTTGAATATAAGATCATGCCAGTACCAATCAGGACACCAATGTAGCAAAGAATAAAATATGGTGTTACTGGCCAGGAGAAATGGCAAGATACAGCCAGGTGAAGAGGGGAAAAAAGGGCTTGGATAATGTGATCTTGTCTGCTGAGAGCCCAAAACAATCCCAAAGGATCTTTCCTGAGCAATTTGCTGGCTGTGCCGCTCTGGGCCTGATGCGAGCAGCCCCGGAGGGGTTGCAGGGACAGGGCTGCTCTCAGCTCACTTGTCCTCTGCCGGATGCCCGGAGTTCGGTGAGCCTGGCCCGGTACCCAGAGCACCAGGGTTAAAGTCAGCTCTTTTACAATCCCCTGCTGGAAACTGCAAGGGGAGAGAGTAGAGAAAAGCTGATCACAAGGTATGGCAGAGTAGAAACTGCAATGGATACAGAAAATTATGGAGGGCAAGTTAAAAAAAGAAGAAAAGAAGAAACATCTTCCTCTTGCCACTTGTACCTCTCTGAATTGCCCGATGTCTCATTGAACAAGTTTTTCTAGCTCAGGTTCTCAAGATTTGGGTGTCTGTCTTCCTGAATGAGATTTAACACTTCTTTCTGGTGCTGCATTAACATGCCTAGAAGAGCAAGAGATGGATGTCAGGAGGGTACTGCCATCCTCCGGCCCCATGGAGTGGAGATGGGGGCAGAGCTGGGGCTATGAGAAGGCATCCAGCTTTCAAACTCATCCAGCCACTTAGCCACTGCAGAAACACCCCCCAGCCCAATGGCTTTTGTGGGCCGGCCGAACCCAGCAGAGCATGAACACAAAAGAACCCCTAGGAAATAGCTTCTGCATCTCTTAATTCCATGGGACAGGTCAGGGCAGGGAGCTGCATGGGAGCCAGCCAGGATTCCTGTATACACACCACCAGCAGCCTGCACACAAGCTCCCACGAGGTTTAAATCACGCTCTGTGGGAAAGTGTCAGCTTCTCTAGACAAACTATTCACATCAGAAAAATCAACGGTAGTGATAAGCACCTGGAGAGCTTTGATAGCAAGCTCAGCGTGATCCACATGGCACCGTGATATCCGCGCTTTTGCCTGCATCCTCCCAGACAAGGCGAATCTTTCTTAGGACACCCTGCAGATCCCCCACTGCTGGGAATTCCCTGGAGAACCCACCCTGGTGTGGCAGAGATGGGGCCAACCACGCAGCGTTCAATATCCAACACTGCTGCTTGCAAAATCATCACGGTTGCCCTCTACACCCACTTTTCTCCCACAAAAGCAAGTCGATACCCCCACTCCAGCACGATGGTAACCTCTCACATGAGGACAAAGGGTGTCACCACATGCACCTCGCCATTTTGCCAATAAACACAGTCATTACTCAGAGAAGGGCAAAAGCACAGTGAACAGTATGAAGTGCTCAGTAAACCAGTTCACCACATTGGTCTGAACTGGGAAGAGCTGTGAGAGATCAGCCTGCCAAATCCTCCACTGGAGTTCTTCCAAATTACCCAAGCCAGCGCAGCTTGGCCGGGAAGCTGATGGGATGGGGTGTTTGCAGGCAGCTGGACTTCCCCTGTGTCTAGACTGACTTGGGGAGGGGGGGTTGCGCTCCGTGACTCACCCCAGGCACCTGGCAGCGTGGCAGTGGCCTCCACTCTCCCCTGCAAAACCCCGCAGCCGGGGTGGAGGGGCTTGTGTGCATCACCCCGAGGAGAACCGATCTGCAGCTGGGCCGGGGTGCCGAGGTGCTGCAGCCGGGGACCAGGCAGTCTGGCTGCAACCTCTGCGCCCAGCGCTGGGAGCACAGGCAGGCAAACCCGCTCCATCACGCCTCTGTCCACGCCCTGTCCTGCACCTCACTGCTGGGATCACAGGGGACAGGACTACTCTACCCGAGCCTGTCCCCAAAATGGGACTCATCTGCTAGCCACATTACTTGCACATGAACACGTGCCCCACCTGAGGCTGGAGCCCAGCAGCCATGATCAAAGACCTGGTTCACGTGGTCTGAGTGATCAGAGACACTGCTCCGGTCCTAGACTGACACCCAGAGCCTGAGCCCTTTGGCAGGTCCTTTGAACGTGGACAGGTCAGAGCTCTGGGTATCTGCTTTCAAACCCACTGTTGAACTGGCAGCATGGATGTCAGAGCGAGTTTGTGGCTGCCACGTCCTAGTGTGAGCCCAGAAAGTCTGTCAGGGCTGTACTTCACGCTGGGACAATAAAGCTACCGTCCCCTGGGATGGCAATAATCTGTCCCCAGAAAAGAGCAGCCTTGCTGGTGTAACTGCACTGGGGACTTCAGAGCCTAAAGCCACTCTCAGATCACATCACCCCCCACCCCTGACCCGCATAGCTCTGCGGGTAAAAGTCTGTACCATTGCTCTGGCCAGCAACATTAGACATAACAAATGTATTTTTAAAACAAGGGGGAGGAACATTTTTCAGGCCTAGGGGGTAGAGGATGTTGGCTTGAACTGCAGGAGAAAGTTCAAGGTCAAATCCTCCTGCATGCAAACCAGCTCCTCCGGCAATGCTTTGCAGCAGTGCCAAGTATGAGCCCCTATTCTAACATCTTCCACATGAGTACCTCTCTGCTTTGGGCACACACATATTTCTGAAAAATATCAGGCTGTAAATCAGTTCTGCTCCTAGCTGGTAAAGTCCTCAAGGTAAGGACAGTGTCCAAATAACACCTGAAAACCATGTGACAGAAACCCAGGTGATGCTGCCTTTCTCACACCAAGATGTGGGTGCATCGGCCCATGCTTCTCATTCAGAATCCCAATGGAAGGTTTGGGCTTCATAATTCTTGTTATCACCTCTCTTCCAAGCCTGGGACAGACAGATAGACAGGTGGACAAGCAGATCATACGTCAGTAAAATGGATCACATTTAGGACACCTCTGACTCTTCACCATGGCTTCATCCCACTGGGAAACCAACCTGAAAGACCCTGGACCACTCTCAAGGGACACCTCTCCAAAACCCCTTTCCCAGCAGAGATTGCCCAAAGCTTTATTATTTGTAGTAATTGTCCCAACCAACCAAAGGGCTACTTTGTGGATTGAGCCCCATTCAGCTGACAAAAGCAAGAGCTAAAACCAGACTGAAGTCCTATCTTGGGCCTCACTGCCAACACATGCAGTTTTACGAGCTGGTTTTCTTGTTTTCTTAAGTGTTTTACTCTTGTCCTCATTGGAAGAGAGGCAAGTCATTGATTGTAGGGAAGGAAGTGATGAATCCCACCCCACTCACAATGTTTTGTTGATCTCGTTCATCTCCCCGAGCCTGAGCCACAGCAGATACTGCACAAGTTAGATTTGTAAGACAAAGTTATCTCTTCAAATATGTTTAGTTCAGTATCTTTCCTGCAATGAAACCTCCTCTTGTAGGTATGCTTCCTCCCCTGAAGAAATGTCCTTTTGTACAGCAGATATAATCGCTGTCCCCGGGGCATGGTGTTCCTTCGTTTTTACTATAGTAAACTGTTTTCAGGAAAAATACTGCATCAGAAAATTAACTGTGCTACAGATGCTAAAAAAATGTATCTTGTGTGGCTCAAAGCAATCAGCATGGTCATTTTCTGCTCTACACTTTTTCAGTTCCTTGCCACCCTTAAAAACAATTGAGGAAGGTGCATAACAGAGGTGCTGCAATTTTGTCCTGAGGTCCTTACCTGCACTTTAATTCAGCTAAATCCTCAGCAGAGTATTTTTCACATGCCTGTCCAAAAGCAGTCCACCATTCAAGAGCTTACCCAGCTACCTGTGACTTCAAAGAACTTGTTACCTGGTTTTTTTATGGTGTTCTTCACCACATAGGTATCCCACGCACTTCCCAAAGGTTTTGGGGAGGCGGTCACCCCGGGGCGGCACTTGGCAGCCCCCTCAGCAGGGCTGAGCAGAGCCCCGCAGCTGGAGGAGGAGGCTCTGGGCACCTCCTGGGAACACACCGTCAGCACGGCAGCGTGCCAGAGTCAACACTTGTGCTGACCTTCAGCTGCGAGCAAGAAAATCCTGTAACTGAGACCATGCCACAAACATCTGTGCTCTTGCCGTGGCCAGGTGAAATTACTGTAATGGGCTGCTAATTGGCCTCTCCCTGAAACCAGTCCAGGGGCAGCGGTGCTGGGGATTGTGCAGTACAGGAGGAGCAGTAGTTGCACTCCCTAACATGCTCCCTGCCTGGGCAGCCCTGCTCCTGGGGACTCTGTGTTCACCAGCTCGGCTTGCAGTGGGTCACCTTGCGGCCTCCCAGATCAGCCAGGGTCACCCCATCTCCAAAGAGGTCCTTCACCTCTGCTTGGAGGAGATCTGATGGGCTGAGCCACCCTGTCCTCCAGGCTGCCCGCAGAGACCCACCAGTGGCTGGCTAGCCCACAGGGAACAGATCCTTCCCTTGATAGCTCACCTTGCCCTGCAGACACAGATCTCCTTCTGCTGGTGCCTGGTGATTAGAGAGCTGCTCCCGATGCCAGATTCTCCTCCGCTGCCTGGCTGTATGCTGGGACACGCTGGCTTCATGTCCAAATTTTTCAAATATTTTGCTTTGTGGTTTTTCAAGCAGTGCTCAAGATATTTTGCAAAAAGCACCTTATAAATTGACTCAATAAATACACATAAAACACCATGTTTAATCCTTCCTTTCACATTCTTCTTTTCATTATTAAAATGTCCCAAACCTACTCCCTCCCCACCCTGTGTTTAGGCCAGTCCAGTCCAACTTAAAATACTTTTGGCTTCTACAGGAAGACTGGAAAATGACTATTTTATTTCAAGGAAGCTTGTTTTGGACTAAAATCAGGTGTTGTAAATGGCTGAAGCAAAGAATAGTTGTAAGGACTATCACATCAGGTGCACAAAATAATGACAGCATGGTGGTGTTTTCATGCCAAGGGGCCCAGTGCCGTACAACAAGATCTCCACTCACCAGCCCTTCCTCACTGGGGCACCCTGAATGGGAAAAAGTACATACAAAAGAAGAACAAATTCTCAGGGATAGAGAGGGTAAAGGACACCCAGACATGGCTTGAGCGGTGTGGGTATAGCCTTGGGGACAGGCAGGACCTGCCCACACCAATGGTGGGACTGTCTCCCTTGTATGGGTCAAAAAGGTGCCTGACTGCGGTGAATGACTCCTAAGAGGTGGGTTCAGCCCCCCCCAGAAAGGAGGTCAGATGGGCACTGCTTTGGAATTGACTTTAGAGGAAGGTCTGTCAAACCTGATTTGGTTTCCTTGTTGCCCTGGTGTTTGCATCATATCTAGCACCAGGGATGCCCAGCCACCCAACAACTCTGCTCTCATCAGCCTCCAGCTCCCATCTTCTCCTTGCAGCCCAGCTCTGCTCAGCACCAGTGGGCCACCTCCAGGCCTCATGCACTAAAGAAGTAATGGGACAAGCCAACAAAGAGAAGCAGTGAAGGTCAAATCGTGACGGTAGCAGTTTAGCCTGCAGTGGCCCATGTTCTGCACCTCATAGTTTCTTCCAGCAGTTGAGACATGGAGAGAGACAGAGAAGTACTAGCAGAGCATTTTGTACATCACCAGGTAATACCTGGGTGTTTAGGATTTCCCCTGCCACCAGGTGACAGAGCCTCATCTGAAAAATGAGAATTAAGCTTTGTTACCTGCATCACAGCCGCGGGGCGCAGCGTGAGACTCGTGCCATCCATAGGGGCGAGGGGGCACCCTCATCTGACAGGGCTCTGGCTGACAAGCCCCAGAGGATAATATCCATGCTTTTTAAGAAGCACAAAGCTCCTAAATAGGGTCTCATCAGCCAAGAGGTCAGAGCAGCTGAGAGACCACGGTAGCCCAGATTTTGTTCCTGGAGCCCTAACCCTGTGTTTAACTTTCTTAAGATTCCTTTAAGGATCACAATGTTCTGGCCAAGAGACCTTTGGGACCTCTTGGGTAAACGTGGGCTTTTCTTGTATTCATTACCAGCCTCTGGCTGCATTAATACCTTAGCTATTTCATCACAGGCCTCTCATGCCTGTTAATATGTCTTTTGGACTGATTTCAGCCCGCAAGCCTCCCAGTTCCACAGTTTTGCTGAACAGCTTTGTCCTTTTTCAGAAGGAGCTGAGCACCGTGGTCTGGAGGTTAAAGCCCTGGAGGCCTGTGCATGGGATGGCTGGCCTCCGTCCCCGGCTCGCTGCGCCCCGGGCACCCCTTTTACCCTTTCCATCCCTCTGAGCCTGACAGAGAAAACCCAGCGGCAGCCGGGTGACCTGGCCTGCGGTGTTTGCGGGCGTGGGATTTACGCGTGCACGAGCGCATTCGTGTGCATCCAACGTTCTCACTTCTTCACGGGGAACCCGAAACATCATGGCAGCGGTGAGGCCAGGCACAATGCCGGCTCAGCCAGTCGCACCCAGCACTTGTGAAGCTTTAATGCAAGACCTGGAAGGCAGAAAGATCAGGCTGGTTTGTCTGATAAATGAAGGGATAAACCCAGCTTTTGACACAATGCTAATTATTTAAAGGTGGCCACAGGCCCAAATGGAGCTTTTTCTTCAAGATCTAAAAGATGAAAGACCCAAGAGTCCTTTTCATGGGATTTTTCTGGATTTTTCGTTGTGGAAATAATTTGGCCCAGGGGTCAAGAAGAGCCTGCAAGCAGAGCCAGAGATAGCAAACCCAAGCCTATGTGGCTCAAGGAAAACCAAGCCTTGAGAAGTGGGCATGGCAGTGACCTTCAATGCCTTATGTGGGAGGAAGATGCACAGAGCAGATAAGGACCAAGAGTCCAGTCCCTGCTCCATGTGCTCCTGGTGCCTTTCCTGCCCATCTCCCAGGTGAACCATCCCTGCCTCCTTTCCGGAGAAACTGGGGCTCATGTGCAACCTGGGATTTCTCACCTCTGTGCAAATGAATCCCACTGGGGCTAAAACTCCAAGGCTTGGGTCACGGGCGTGGGCAACTAAATGAGTCAGGCTAGCCAGCTTGGACTGGCAAGGTTGTGGCACTGTCACCAGGCTGTTTGAGGAGGACCTTCCAGGCAATTGTCTTTGGTGCCATCTAAGCATGGAGGTTTTGTTTCTCCCGAAGGCTTTTAACAGTGATTTAATGAAAAATTAGCCAAGCTGATCAGGAAGAAAGGTTGTTAAAATGTTGTTGCTTTTCCCTGCTAAAAAATGTCATTATCCTTGACCTCTTTTTAACATGTTTCTCAGGTTTAAGATTAAGAAACAAAATCTCCAAGGCTTTCAGCAAAGGCCCATAAATTTTTTTAAAAAGAAAATAACCTCAGAGTTGGGGTTATTTGGTGAGTTTCCCATGAAAAATCTAGGAAAAAAAATCCCCAGAGAGTGATGTGCCCTGTTGAAATGCTCAGTTTCACAAAAATGACTGGTTCTCATTGCAGAATAACAATTTCTATAAGAATATTAGAAGCATATCTGATGAGATAGTTCATACTGGTTGGGTTCAATAGGAGCTACTGGATCTGGTATTATATTCTTACTCTGTCACACTCTTTCTGAAACTGCCAGTAAAGGAACCTGCATCCTATAACCAGGTAACTAAACAAGATTGACATGTCTTTGCTCTTTTCATTGTAGATGGGGATTTGTTGTTGTTCTTGAAGGCCTTAATTTGCAATATGCAACAGCTTAACAATTTCTCTACACCTTCTGCTCATTAATTGCATCAATGAAAGGAATGCATCTGATTTATATCCATCTACATCAAAAACAGTCATGAGTGACACTTTTTCATAGGAACAACATATTCAGCTATAAGAGAAATGTCACAGTGCTTTCCAAGATGACAATAAACCGATATATCTTGGAGTTTTTAGAGCAGGGATAAGTTAAATTAATTTGGACTGTTCCTCCTAGTGCTAAGTCTGAAGTTGATGCCAAATTTACTATAGAAGTGCAATGATGGGGAAAAGCAATGAAAGATATGAACTTGTCACTTGCTTTCTGTTGGTCCAGACAGGATCTCAAACCACCTTCTCCAAAACAGCTGGCTCCATGGCTCCATGAGGAAGGAGGAGCTGGAAAGGATATTGACGCTTTTACAGGCCCAATGAAACCTTTCACAAGGCCAGGGATGCAGATAAAGTGACTTATTGCTTTCCAAAATGTACAGTACCCCTCCTGCCCCCACATTTAAAGAAAGGACCAGAGGTTGGATTAGGCAGACAATGTCTGATTCAAAAGAACTATCTGACCATGCTTTTACCTATTAGCAAGCCCACAAGACACCCAGCTCTGCTTGCCTGCCTTTCCATAAATGTTGTTGTACAGGTCTGATGGTTGCAAACAGTTCCACGCTGGTGGCTCTGGAAACTTCATCCATTTGTGTCTAGAGGAGAAGCTGGCCAGCTGAGCCAGCACAAGCTTCAGTCCAGCCAGGAACGGAGAAAGAGGAGCCTGTCTTTTACCAGTGCCCGCTGCAGGGCATGTTTGTTGGGCTGAATTTTGGAGCTGGGGCTGAAGCATATGGGAAAGAAAATGACTAAGAACAAAAGATAGAGGGGGCGGACACGTTCCGAGATGTAACATTAAATTTGAAATTGTGACATGAACCATTCAGCCCATCAATGACACAACCCCAGGGTGACTTGGTTGAGGCAATAATTATGCACACGGAGAAGAGAAGGGATAGACGGGGGCCTTTCAGCCTGACGGACTGCACCATAATGCAGTCCATGGTATAGCAGCAAAACCAGCCAAATTCAGCCTAGAAATAAGGTTATTAGAAGAAATCACCCATTGCATAACCCACGGACGGCTGTGATGGCTTCTCCATCACTTACAGTTAAGAACAGCGGGTGGATATTTCCTTATGAGATCTGCTCTTGCAGTCCTGAAAACTTTTAGCACTAGGACCATTTGGGAGACTAGATGATCAGTGTGCCCTTCATCTTACCTGAACTACTGCTCAGCCAGCTGCTGTGGACCACATGAGGTGACCAAGACAATCAGTTCATCAAAATGAACTGATGACCTACATTTTGCTGAAGGACGCTGCTTCAGCACCAGGCTCCTGAACAATGCAGCTCGCTGGCCAGATATTCCTCTCCCTCTGCCTAACCCATCAGCTCAGAAAGCAGCCAGAAGAGACCAAAACGATCACTCCGTCTGAACTCGTGCACAAAACAGACCACAGAGCCTGCCCCAGTAATTCCTGCATGAATACACTGCAGTCCTCCGGAGCCACTGGGAACGCAGAGCTAGAAACAATAGCACCGAAAGAGCAAATCCAACTTATATAACAAAAAAAGGGGGAGGGGGCAATAAAAGTCATGATGAGTCAAGGAGATAATTATGTGTGATAGCGGGGTTTCTTTGGCTGGGGACCAGCAGGAGACACTGTCTGCATCCAGCCCCCAGGATGAGCATGACAGAGCAGTTTGTGCTGCAGAGAATTAAAAGTCTCCAGACAGGAGAAATGTGAGGGCAAAGGCAGCAATCCGAGATGGGGCTCGGCCTAACTCAGACACGCACAAGTCATTAAGCTAATGTCTCTTAGCTAATTGCATACACAGAGACATATCCTGCAAGGAAAACAGCCCCATGGAAGGGGCATTAACCAAACGCATTAAGCAGGGGAACAGCAATCCTTCTTTTTCGATGCCAGCAGGGTGTGAGGCGTTTCTCATCCACAGGACCGCAGCCATTCAGTCACGCTCAGCCCACAGGAATCCCACAGAAGCAAGAAACTGCAAGAAGCTACAAGCCCCCCCATCATTGCTTCGTGTACAAAGGCTCGGGGCAAAGAGGAAGAGATCTGGCTGATGATATGCGTGTGCTGTTAAACATACCTCCCTGGAAAGGACTGCGAGCCCCAGGTTTAGATTTAGTAATAAAATCGTGAAATGGGAGCAGAGGAAGGAGGCCAAGACTTCTGGGTATTGTTTGCAGCTCTGCCCATGTTTGCTCGGTGATTCAACCCAGCATTATTTGGTCTTTTAGAAACAGTCTACAAGTCATCTGCACCATTGATTCCTTCCCTCTCTAGAAAGCCCCCAACCCGGGAGGATGAACATGGGCTACAGCATTTTTCTTGGTGAAAATGTTCAGCCTCCCAGGTTCCCCTGTCTTTTCTCATGCCAGGTATCTGTAAGCCTCAAGCTTCTCTGAGCAGAAATGGAGGATGCATAGTCTGATGCCCTCAGATGTCGGTGCTCGAAAGGTAGGACCTGCTGGTTTTTAAAGCCAAAGCCAGAAGGGACATCAGGAGGACAGTCCACTTTCACTCCTCAAAATGGTGTCAGCTCTCCCTGAGCCGCTTCTGACAAGTGTTTGCCTAATCTCCAACTTGTAACTTCCAGAGATGACATTACTACCACCTCACTTCATCACTATGTGGCCATCCTTATTGTGGGGAAGTTGTTCCTATTGCAGAATTGTAGAATTTTGTAGCTGGAAAAGTCTGGAGGTCTCTGCTCCAACCCCAGCTCAAAGTAAGGCCAACTTAGCCAGATGTTGTCCAACCAACACCTAACCTGTATCTCTTGCTGCAGTTTCAACCATCACTTCTTTTCAGGTCTGCAATGGGTACGAAGAACCAATGACATCCTTTCACCTTAGAGCAAAATCTTTTGTGCATTTAAAAAAATGTTTTCAAAAAGCCTTTCTTTCTTCAGATCCTTCAGCCTTTCCTCATAGGTCATGTTTTTGAGACTGACGATCTTTTATGCCTGCCTCCCACAGACAATTGCTAGTCTCCAGCCACATAGATCCTGGAGCTGCCAACCTCATGAAGACTACTGCAGCTGTAAATCAGAAGAGTTAGAAGCACGTGCCTCCACAGGCTTCCTCCATGGAGAGAAGACGACAGAAGAAAGGCAGGCAAAGCAGAAACAGCTCATCAGATGCTTTGAACACCAGCCTTCCCTGGGGCCCCTTCTCCTCGCGTCTCTGAGAACCTCGAGCATGGAGACGTGTAAAACCCCCAAGTGCTCAGTTCAGCTGTTGATAGCTGTGGTACTTCCTGCGGTGCCAACAATGTTGCATGCCCCAGCTCTTCCCCAGGGCTAACAGCATAAAAGAGAGGAAAACCTAACTCACAAGACATTACCGTTATTGTTTTCTAACAGGGCCATGCTAAAAAACCCTCCACCCAGAGGAAAGCCCTTTTGTGCCATGAACAGGCCAAACACAGTCCAACTGCTGACCAGCAGACTGGGAGGAGAGGCTCATGGCAAGATGTGTTCCTCTGTGTTTTGCTCTGCAAATCCCTTAGCTGCGTCACCCCATCCTCTTCCCAGTCCTGTCCTGGGAGTTCTGCTTCACCATCCTTCCTTGCCCGTCCCCATCCCCCAGAGCATTTGTCACCTTCCCGACCACAAGAAAAACCCTCATTCAACTTCTCTTCAACCTGCCCTAGTCCCGCATTCTCCCCACGTCCTCTCCCTCCCCAAACACATGCACATTTTAGGGCTGAGAAACTTCAGTGAAACAGGAGGTGCTTTACGAGAACAAGGCTTTGAAAAGAAAGGACCTTGCCGTGTTAACTGGAGGCACCTGCCAGCCAACAGCCCAGCCTCTGAACACAAGGAATTTTGACCTCACATAGTGAAATTTCCTAGAACTTTAAACCTTTGTTGTTGTTGTTGTTGTCGTCGTCGTCGTTTCTCTGGCTCTCTCTTGCTTTTCAATTTTCCACTTGGCAACCACGTTGAAATGATGCAAGGAAGTGACCGCTGCTTAACTGCAAATTATTAATTAGATGCCAAGGAGTCTGTGCATGACTGCACGCAGGGCAAGGGGGGCTGTGTCCTACATTACAAAACCAAGGGGCTGGCTTGGCATTGCTTTTCTGCCCAGAGATATAATTTAGTGGCAAGTCTCATTTGCTCCAGAACTGATTCCTAAAAGAGAAGGCACTTGCACAGTCTATTGAGGGGAAGAGAGGGAGGGAAAAAACAAAAAAAAAACCCCACCCTTGGTGACCAAAGACCGATCCTTTAGCTGTTGAAACTCTTTCCTAAGAGCCTCAATCGCTGTTAAAACAAATACTGATTGTTCTTAGCTAGGGGCTGGCTATAAATAGTCTGACTGAAGACGTTCTGCTGTAAAATACCAATCTGATGAAACTGAGAAAGACTTCAGGCGCTCAGGGCTACCCAGCTCTCCAGGTTTTCCTAAGACTTACTGCCACCCCCGCGGGAGCTGACACCCCTCTGCTGAGACAGCGTGTCTGGCCACACGCGTCCTCCCAGACTGCTGCAGCGCAACTGAAAGTAGGTTTGCACAAGCCACGGCTGAAGGCGCTGCGGTTTTCGGTGCTGTACGTCCACTTTGCCCTAGACACGTCTCTGCTCAGAGGACCTCATAGTTTAAATACTCGAGACCAACAAACATCCCGGGAGGTGTCTGTTCCAATGGGTAATTACCCTCATTGTTAAAAATTAACAACAAAACAATAATCATAGACAGCTGGGTCATTCGTGCCTTTTATAGCAACACTCCCACAGCTTCGCGAGAGACATTGTTTGGGATGCACAAATAAATTTTCACCCCAATTCAGGATAAAGCTTTAGTCAACTGTTTCAGATGCTTTCCCAAGAGGGAACAGCCACTTGCCATGTGGCTCTAGCCATGGTGTATCTTCCTGGCATGCATATCCTGGGCAGCGGGGCTGGGGGTCTCCGATGCTTGCAGGAGCCAAGATCCAGACCGTGCTTGCACCCCCAGAGTTGCTGCATCCCTCATTTTCTGCACGTTTTAACTCACAGCATTGCCTGGCCTTGGCCCTGACAGAGACTTGGGAGCCTTTGGTTCCCTACTCCCCTCCAAGAGGCTGGCTGGTGGCAGATGGTCTAGGGCAAAGGGAGGCTCAAGGAAAAGTGTAACCATATAAAAAGCTGCAGCCAGCTCATCTTCAAGGGGGTAGGCAGAGGTGACTGGGAGGTGGGCTTACTTAAACTGAGCAAAGAAACAATCCCAGCTTCCGCAAGCCAAGCTGATAACCTAGCCGGAGTCTGGCAGAGGCCTGGCGGGAAGGGTGGAGGGAGGCTGGTCAGCTGTGATGACGTGCATCCTACAAAGCCAAAAGAGCATGCTTGGCTTGGAGTGCTCCAAGTGCTAAACCCCGAGTGGTCTTAGGACTGTCATTTGAAGGCAGACCTCAGCTGCACCCTGCTCATCTCAGGCTTTGGGTGTCCCCTCCCTTCACCACCCGTAACAATTCGTATTTCTGTGTGCCGGGAAGTGCTAACCAAGAACAAGGGTGTGGGCTTGCAAGGGGCAAGAAAAACCTTCTGCAGCTCCCCTAGATGCTGCGGCCGATTGCTGTCGCTCCGCAGCGTGACGCGACACCCGAGCGGGATGATGCAAACCACCACATAGACCCTGGCAGGGTTAGCAGGAACAGCCAGTGCTCAGTCCCTGCCCTGAGAATCAGAAAGTGTCAGTAGCCCAGACCAAGAAACATCCCTGAGGAATCTGCTCCACTGGTTAATCACCATTGCCCTTAAAAATTAGTAACAAAACAATAATAACAGACAGCTGTGCTTCTCCTGCCTTTTACAACAACATTCCCACAGCACAGTAAGGGATATTGTTTTGGGTTCACAGACAGCGTTTGGGCCACATTCATGCCTTCACCTCTTCTCCCATGGCTTACCTCTCACCTGCTGGACTCCACTCACCAGAAGGCAGCCAGCCCGCCACTTCCCCTGCAATAGAACCAGCCAGCCAGCAGAAAAGCACTCGGACTGTATTGGGTTTGTGTGGCAAGGTTTTGG